>NW_006431912.1:1913707-1926009 GCF_000325575.1 Pteropus alecto
GATCATGTTATAGATCCTGAATTGTATTATGTATAGTTTTCTCAATCCGAGCTATATAAGCAAAACTATCACCTCTAAGTTATTATGAGCCAGACCCTTTCAGTTTTTTTAAACCAATACACCCCTTTGTTCTTTAATTGTTTCTATTCACCAATTTGCAATGAATTCTGCTTTTTATATTCCTGTAAAATCTATACTGTGAACAGTACCCTTAAGAAAAATTATAAATGAATTACTTTAAGACCTACTAATGCTATTGTTTTGGGATTATATTGGCTACAATGAGAAATTGAAGAAAATAAACCAATTAAAGGTAAAAGAGACTAGGGCAGTTGGCAGAGTATCATGCAGAGCTCACTTAAGGCAGGTGTATGAACATTTTTCTAATGAGGCTTCAATAGAACAATTTTTATCCAAGCATCATGTAACACTGCACCCTCAAGCTATCACTTCACCCTGATTAACAATTTTACCTAAGGAGCCACTGCCTGCTGACTATACAAACAGAAGAAAAACAAGGCATAAAATTTAAAAGTTCCATGTTAATTAAAAGAAATATAAACAAGGAAATTAACACAACCAAGAAATCAAAGACTAGGAGTACAAACCCAAATCTATCAGTTTTCCCCTTAGGAAGCAACAACCCATTAGCATCCTTCAAGGGAATGAGCCTACTGTGGTGGAGTCATTAACACACAGTGAAAACTGTACATGCCCCTTAGTTTTAGTTGGAATCAAGGAACAAAATTTTAATCAATAGTAAAAAAAGCATTTTATGTTAAAATTAAAACAAAAGCAGAAAAGAAGTTAGACAACAAATTTGGGTTTCTTGTTTCTGTTCAAGAGTTTTACTATTTATAATTTTATTATGGGCATTAAAGGTAACAAACAACAAAGTCGAGATCTATTCAGTAAGTAATTAAAATACTCCCACCATGGCCATGAAAGAATCATTCTAAAAATATTCTTACTCTTTCATATTCAAAGTATTTTAGGGAGATATAATCAAGCAACCCCTTCAGTTGAGTGCCTTTTTATCCAAACCATTTTCACTCTTATAAAACTTATTTCGTTCCAAAAGAAGGAATTTCAAGATATCACCTGAACAAGAATAATTAACATGAGAAATGTTTGTTTTGAGAGAAAAGGAAAAGAGTGAAATCCATATGTAGACTACTATGAGTTTTGGAATTAGTCCTATCTGAATTTGAATTTTGTTTTGGTCGCTTCCTGATTCTGTGGCCTTGAGGAAGTTATTTAATCCTTTTGAATGTCAAGTTCATGGTCAATATAGATGTAACTTGAAACCCACACTGCAGGGCTATAGTGTAGACTAAATAATGGACTGATGGTCAGCATACACTAAGCACTATATGTGGATCAAAGAAAGTGTTCCTTCAATGTTAGCTTCATTTTATTTTGTATATCTTTTACTTGAGTAAGCAAGTGCTGGGTTTTTTGGGAGGCTCGGATTTTACTTATTCTGCAAAACCGTTTCATTAAAAATGGACTCTTTCCAGGATTATTATTCTACAGTTGCACTGGCACAGAATGAGAGGAGCCTGTCCTAATTCTCAGGACGCTCAAGTGCAGTACAAGATTTAATCTTTAGTTTCTGTCCAGGCTTAGACTCTTCCATGGCCTTTTGTAAGGTCAAATAAATGTTTCAAACCTAAATCCAAAGGTTTGTAATCCTTTCCACTCTGATGCTTCCTTCTTCAAGTCCACATTGAATGAACTTCAGTTTTCCAGCAAGAAGTTAATTGTAACACTCACTCTCAGCTGTAAGCACTAAGTAGATACCAAGTTTCTCAGAAAATTTGAAAGGCTCTGAGTTTAGAGAGAGGACAGCAAAGAACCCTGACACGCAGAACAAAATTCACCTCTGTTAACTATTATCCCATGATCAACCCAATTGCTACTCAGAGCTTGGTTGCTCTAATTGAAGCCTGTGCTGAATTATTGCCATTTATGTGGTACCCATCTGGCACCTGATATTAGATTTTCTTTCCTCTTCATTTATAATGATGATGGGGGATGGAGGTACATAACAGCAAAATCCTTTTAAGATTATTTTGCTAATAGATGAATTTCTTAGTGAAAATGGAAAATGGCAGTTTCTTTTCCAAGAATCTGGTTATCTTTTATCACCCAATGGTTTATTAGCTCAATTTTTCAAAATGGCAATGACACTTGGGAAGCTAGAGTTTTATCTTTAAAAATCTCTTTAATTCACTAAAGAAGTAATATAAGCTAAAGCATATAAGTTGTAAAATGAAACAAAATTTAATGTCTAAGAAGCCAAGGGAAATTAAAAATATCTTTAAATTTCCAGCTCATCTAAAACCTTGCCATCATGAAGATGATATACCATATCATACCATACCATACTATATCATACCATACTATACAATATGTGGTTATTGTTCATCCTATTCTTAAGTATTGCTAGAGAAAGAAACTGCTTAGCCTACTACAATAGCTAAAATTCTTAATAATATTTTTTGGGGGGAGGAGAGCACCAGTTTATCTCTTATATTTAGCAAAAATCACTCTGTTACAGTATTTCACATCCTTAAGAACAATTACTACTATCATTATTTACTCTTGGCTATTCAACTTTTAAGGATTAAAACTGTTCTGGCTTTGTTACTTATTGAATGGCTTTGAACAAGTTACCTAACCTCTCTGTACCTCAATTTCTTGGTCTATAAACTATAATTATCTTGCTTCATATCATTGTTGTAAAAAATACACAATTCATAGAGGTAGACTGCTAGAAACAGTGACAACACACAGTAAGCACTCATTAAATGTGTTATCATCATCTTCATATTTCTTTCTTACTCTTAAGAAATTATCATTTATTTACAGTGAATGCACAGTAAATGTGTAATCAGGACCACTTTTTGAAAATAATAATCCAATGTATTTATTCACTCTAAATCATGATGCCCTATAGGAACCCCACTCATTGAATCAACTCTTTTGGCCTGGAGCCTGATGAGGAATCAGTGAGTTGATTAAAACATCAGACAGGTTGAGGGGAAAAAAGCAAATCCATTTCACACTCCAGAAGGGAGCCCTCACCCCACTCCACTGTATTTCCTCATAGCAACATAGGGCAGAAATACTGTTTTAGGTAGGATGAGGGTCTAGGAGAGCCAAAAGGCTCTCTCATAGGCTGAGTGACACTAAAGGTACCTTAAAGCTTCTATGGGCTCCTAGGGGTAAAGGGAGATGGCTGACTGTGCTGGCTGGAGGGCGTGACAACGATGGCTTAGAGAGGGGTAAAGTGACACTAAAGTTGAGAGCCGTAGAGTGAACTTCCCACAGTGGAGATCAAATGACAATCACAGCCAGACCTGGAACCACAGCCCAGCCTAGTCGGCAAAGAGAGGAGCTGAGTCCCCTTAAAAGCAATTCCTGTTCTTTGGGTCAAGAGGACAGAATAAAAGAAAATTTAAACCAGCTTCAGGTCCTTCAAAAATAGAGGGAGGTGGGACAGAGACCAAATCATTGCAGAGATGAGTGATATAAAAGCACACAGTTAGGAAATGGCACGTAAATCAGTCATTTTTACCCCAACACTATGAGAATGGTAATAATTAATTTTATTAGTATAATCCACAAAATTTTACCAAGCATTTACTATGTGTCAAGCGATGTTCTAATCACTTAACATGTATTAACTCATTCAATTCACACAACATTCTATAATTTTAATCCCCAATATTTAATGAAAAAATGGAGAAAGAGAAAGATTATACAACCACCTAAGATTACATGGCTAGGAAGTTTTGAACCTAGGACTTGTATTTTTTTCCTGCTCCCAGAGGCCATTTTGTTTTTTAGGAAAGTGGGTAGTACTCACTGAAAAGAAGAAAAACAATCCTGATCTAGAGCTAAATTTTGAATTAATTGAATTCTTACCAAAAGAAAACATACTAATTTATAAAATAACTAAAGTCTTAGGTATTTTTTTCTTCCTTATCAATGGAACAGTAGTCTTAAGTGCTAGAAGATTTGTTATAGCAAATAAGGAAAGCTCCATTGTTTCTATATTTAAATTTTAGTGAGTAAATTTTGACTCTATTACAGATGTTAGTCAATATAAGTATACCAAACTTCCAATATAAGATAGAAATTTCAGTCCATTTATTCATTCTCCTTGCTCCCAAATTTACTTTGAAGCAATCAAAGAAACATAGCAATAGAAAAATTAGGAGAAAGTACTATCAGTTTAGGGTATTTCCATAAAACTGTTCACAAAATCCAAACTGTCCATGAATCCACAAACTCTGGAACATGAAAAGAGTTTAATGGCAAGAAATCTATTAATAAAACTTATTATATAAAGAAGTTAAGAGTTGAAGAGAGACAAATGATCCTCTGTAAAAAGTATGTGGAAAATTAAACACTGAGTCCTAATTTTTAAGTTTGAATATAAGACATACAAGGAATACAAGACACACCTTCAAATAGCCAATATCTTGCTTAGTGATGAAAGATTGGAGACATTCTCACTAAAGTCAGGAGCAATGCATTTAAAGTGTTAACAAATCTTTAAAAAAAGACTACTAGTATTGGAAAAGAAGAAGCAAATCTATAATTGTATGAAAATTGGAAAAGAAGAGGCAAATTTATAATTATATGAAAATCTTTACTTGAAAGATTCAAAAGAATAAAGTAAAAAAATTAAAAAGTTTAGTAAGGTGGTTGATTATAAATCAACATTTTCCTACATATCGACAATTAGAAATATAGCAGTTATTTAAAAAAAAAAAACTAAAAAACAAGGCATGAGGAAGATTCTGGGGTTTTTGTTTGCTTGTTTGTGTAGAAAAGTATAGAGGATACATGAAAAAAATTAACTGTAAAACTTTATTGAAAGCCTTAAAAGGAGACATGAAAATAACATGTTTCTGAAGAGGAGAGCATGTACAGTCCAAATCTGAATCACCGATCCATTTGTTTACATTTAAATACTTATTATAGAAACTTTCACATATACATACAAAGGCAGAAAAAATAGGGTTATGAACCCCATGTACTCATCAGGTGGCTAAACAATATCAGCATTTTTCCAATCTTATATTATCTACCTTCAACATGCTCTTTCCCCATCATCTCTCCAAGTATATATAATATAAGACATGATATAAATAAATATGGTCATTATAGCTAGAAAATTTCTAAAAACAATAATAATGAAGAAAAATTTCTATAATAATTAAAATAATTGATGCTGGTACCAGAGTAGGAAAAACCAATGGAATTAAACAAAAACACCAAAGAGATACTACATATAAGAATTTGATATTTGATAAAGGTAGTATTTTTTATCAATGTTTAGAGCATAGGTTAATCAATAATTGGTGTCCATCAGACGGTTCTATAAAATAAAAAATAACATTGAATATTCAAGCACTCAATTATTTCCAATAGGAATATAATCAGTATAATATTTCTAAAAATGTTTTTGACGAATGTATCAAAAGCCTGGTAAACACACATGCCCTTTGAATCAGGTTTAGAAAAGGATACACAAATGTACGTGCAAAGATGATGATAAAGTATTTATATAATAGAAGAAAAAATGTGAACAAATTAAATAACCAGTAGAAGATTATCTAAATTAATGTTGCTATAAAAATGCAATGGTATATTATGAGACTACATAAAGACTATATGTACATATAAAGATGTTCATGATAAACTGTTAAGAGAAAAGCATAAGTTACAAAACTGTACAGTATGATCCCGTACTATGTACTATGTACTATGCCTATGCATACATAGAAAATAATCTGGAAGGATATACATAAAAATTTAACAGTGCTTAGCTCTGAAATTATGGGTGGTTTTTCTAACATAATCTAATTATTCTACAGTGAACATGTGCTATTTGTATCATAAATTTTTTAATTAAAAAATATGTATCATCATAACTTTAAGTATAGTTTGTAGATAAAGACCAAAGTTGTAGAAAGAAAGAACAATCATGGAATTTATTAGTGAGGACTGGGTTGATGTTTCTGATGTGAAAGATGATGTAGTCTGTTCATGACTAGACTAGAGATCAGATATTCAGGTTATTAACATATATGCCCTGGCTGCTATGGAATATGAAGCAGGCTTTGAAATTCAAGCATAATTACAGAAATTCAAATGTGTAGTCCTTGCAGTCAGTTGTCTTGAGTACTAATGAAGTTAATGAAAGCCAGGAATCTTAGAAATAATAGATGATTAACATATTAAAAAATGCACAGTTTTTAAGTTTGCCAATTATTACTCCTGAAGTGAGCATTAGTTTACATGTTTCAGGAGCAAGGTTCCGTTGACTGAATTAACTGTATACAAAAGCACTTGCCAAGACATTTTTCTGTAAATTAAAAGAAGAGAGCAATCATATTGTTTAACCTGAGCAGGCAGGAAGCCTTCAGATGCCAGATCCCACACTCCAGCCTGCAAGATTCTTGCCCATGCCAAGCTTGGCCCGGCCCTGTCCCCAGGAACAATTTAATTCCCAGTCAAGAGGAATTTAAAGAACTCTACATCAATGGACATGTAGAGAGAGAAAAAAAGAAAACAGACTCTGTTGAGTGGCAACTTTTTGCCAGACATGGTGTTACTACTTTATATCAATTATTCCACTTAGTTCTTCAAAACCTGTGGAGTCGATGGCATCCCCATTCTGCAGATGATAAAATCAAGCCTAAGTTTAAATGACTTTCCCATAGTATCACAAGTAAGAAGTAGTAGAAGCGAGATTCAAATCCATATTTCTGACCCAAAGCCTTTTCGAAAGGCGTTGAAGACAATACTGATTTTGTCATCCTGCAGCAATTTAGAGGTAGAATGCTTTGAGGTTGAGCAGACTTTTGAGCCAGAATGCCTGGGTTGAAATCCCTACTCTCCCACTTATTAGATGTTTGGCCCTGCACATGCTTCTGAATCTTTTTGTAATTCATTTTCCTCTAAAGTGGGAGTAATAGCAGCACCTGCCCCATAGTTTGTAAGGATTGAGAAGGATTAAAGTATATATAGGATTTGGGACCTTCCTGACATATAGTAAGCATCAATAAGTGTTAGCTATCTCTGCTATTCTTTGTGGGGATTTTGTGGCCACTTTGTATTCCATTTTCAACAGATGTTCTTTATCTTATTCCCTGCCTTTGTTGTCTCTCAGCCTTTTTCCTGACCGCTCCATAAGACTGCAACTCTGATCTCCAGCTCAGCACTGGTCCCCTGCCAGCTGCCAGGCTTTCCTGAGGTCAGCTGCCCACTGGCTGCCAGGAGCCAAGTCCACACATCAAGCTCTGTCTTGCTGTGCTCTGCCAACATATTGCTACCTGTGGGCCTTTGTGAGACCTTGGCTGTGCCACTCACCACTGGTTACCCCTCTCTCAGTACACTGCTCTGCTTGCAAACTGTCAAAACGTCTTTCTGTCTCTACTAGCGGCACCTGTCTCTCCCCTCATAAGAGATCCTGTTTCCAGATTACAGCAGCACAGAATTTAAAAATGATCCCAGTCTGACCCACCATTGTCCACTGAGCTTAAGCTCACAGAGGAAGACTAAAGAGAAATCTTCTCAAGCTAGAGAATGTGAAACCCCTCTAATCTCCAAAGTACCCTGAAAAGGCAGTGCAGGGTGGGAACTAGAATGCACTCGACTATAAAAATCGGGCAAAGTACACAATATTTAATTCATGCCACTGAGGTATCTCCAAACATGGTACAATTCTGTACAAATTACATCAAGTGCTTCTTAAGACATTGCTGACTTCTGCATCTTGACCCTCTCAGCTTCTTTTCTTCCTGCCAGATCACATTCACTGCCTCTGTGCACTTGGTCAGATTCATCTCACCAAAAAGATTTACAGTATGACACCCAATTTGAAATCACCTGCAGCTCTTTCACTGCTTTTGCCACCTCTAATCTTATGTTAATACAGAAGTACTTAAACAGCCTCAGAAGTTCAAATCCATCCAGATTACTTTTAATTCTATAGGCATCTACCCCCCTCTCCCCCAAAAAAAGAAAAAGAAAAAAAGGCAAAGTATTTTCTGTAGCACAAGCCTGCACAGAAAAATAAAATATTCTGATGCTTCAAAGGACAGATTTTCCAACTTTTCTAATTCTCTAGAAATGGAATGATGAATACTTTGATCTCACCATTCATCCAAACTTTCCTGTGCCTGGTTCTGAAATTTCAAAATATCTGAATTTTCGTTTTGCTTTTTGAAGATGAATACTTTGTATCTATACTGTGTCTTTCACCCAGAGTTCTCAAAATTACTTTCTATAAAAATTTCAAAATGTAGAAGTAGATTTCAAGTAATGAAAGGAAAGCAAAATCTTCCAGTGACTCTTCAAAAATACATCTGTACACAAGATGCATAGAGCTGATACTAGGATTGGAAGGAACCCCTATTGGATAAACCGCATTTTACTCTCTGTCCTACAATGATGTCATCGTTTCTAGCAACACTCAATAAATATGCAAGATGAAAAGCCAAGTATTTGTTGAGCATTTCCTAATGATGCGACGTCTATGTTAGAAAGCATTGTAGGGAGGAAAAAAAAGTGTATTCAATATAAATCTATTTAAACACTATCTTGGTTAGAGAACAAGGCTGACACTAGAAACAATTACAGAATACTACAGTCTATAATTAGAGCTTAATAAACTGTGTGCTACAACTAATAAGTTTAAAAGTAATTAAGAAAAGGAGAGAAGCTATTGTAGGCTAGGGATGTAAAAAAATAAAGTGTATAGTTTTCAAGTAGACCATAAAAAAAAGTGTTAAGGGTAATGGATGGGCAGAAAGAAAGGGAATGGCATTCATGCCTGATAGGAAAGCACAGGGGAAATAGACATGAAGTCATTGAAGACAGGGCAGAGACTAGTAAATGGGTATATAATGGGGGAAGGGTGGAAAGAAAATCTTCTCTACTGGAACAGAGGATTTGCTACAGGGAGTAGAGGGAAATAATCTGAGATAATTAAGTAGAAAGGAGATTATGTGGGTCATTGAGTGCCAGTTAGGTTTGATGCAAACTCCTAGCAGATGAATGGCATAGCAGAGCCCTGATTTAAGAAATATATTCAGCCAACAAATGATGAATAAATGAGAAATGATCTAATTCATTGGTTTGTTTGTTTTCTTACAGAAGTCTTTATTTTATAGCGTAATTGGAAAGATCAGTTCTCTCTTATTATTTCTGAAACTTTAAGTGATTACAAAGACATTCGGAATCTTAGTTCAAATAGAAATAATAATGTATTTGTTACCTTATTTTTATAAGAATTAGATTATATATGAAAAGTGATTAACATATAGAAATTACTTACTAAACATCAATTCTCTCCCCCAATAAGCTATTTCAATATTCTACAAATATTCAAAGATGCATTCTAAATGAGATTTTGAGATTTAGACAAAGCTGTTACATGGAGAATCTAAGGAGTTATAAATAATCAAACTTTTTAATTAATCAATCAATAGTCTGATTTTATTTCAGTATAATCAACATAGATCTGGAAAAATTGCTCATTCCAAATGGCTTCATAGATGAAGTATACTGAATTTTGAATGGAGTAGGTCCTTTTAGCATCTCTGCTATGTTCATATAGACTATATGTTCATATAGACTTAGATTAAGAAACAGATATAGCAATTATGGGGCTTCTAGTCATTCATTTGTTCTTTCATGAAATATTTATTAAGCATCTAATAAGTGCCAAGCATTGTTCTAATCATTGGGAATATAGCAGTGAATAAAACATAAAATCTCTATATTCATTTATCGTATATTCCAGAAGGGGAAGACTGATAATAAATTAACACATAAATAGCATAAATAAAATAAACAATTAATGAGTGATATAGAGATATAGATAATCTACATCTATCTATACCCATATAGATATAGATCTATGTGAGATGGTGATACAGGCGCAGAAAAAAAACAAAACATGTATGGGGGGTAGGAATTGAAATTTTAAATGGCCAGGAAGAGATTCTGTGAAAAAACATTTGAATGGAAGCCTGAAGGAGGTGTGGGAGTGAACTTTGTGAGTGTCTGGAAGTGCCCTGATATGTTAGAAACACAGAGTAGGCCAGAGAGAGAGGAGTTGAGATGGATCCAGGGAGGCAACAGTGTAGTGTAATTAGGGCCATGTAAAGCATACATACCCGAGTCTCTGGAAGTATGCCCCTTGAGGAGCAGAAGGGAATAGCAGGACAGTGGCTTGCCCATAAGGGACACAAAAGTCATAGGAAAGAAAGAAAATGGCACCAAGTTCCAACCAGGCAGCAACCAGGTTTGCTCTTCCGCTGCTGCCTAGTTTTAAATGGCTCCTTCGAACACCCAGCCTCAGAATCCCCTCTGCCATAGTATAACAACACGTAGTGACAGTGAAAGATATAATAAAGTAAAAATATAGAGATTATAGCATTATATATTATCAATGCATCAAAGTACAGTCCACGAACTACCAGCAGTTTCAGGTCACCCTTTAGGAACCACTCTCCTAGAGCTGACAGGACACTATCCAGCATGCGGGAGGTACCAACAGGGACAGAAGGTGCCAACAAGGACAGATGGCATCTGTAGAAAGCCTACCTCACTGGGGCTGGGCAGCCAATGATGAGCACAAAATGGTGAAGGAGAAGGCAACTCGAGGTTTTAAAAATGAAAACTGATTTCTGATTTCCTCTGCTTTCCAACCATTGACCTAAAGCCAGGCTGGTTGGATTCATAGTCACTGACTACCTGGAAGATAAATCCGTGCCGTAAACTTCCACCAGAGTCAGATATCACTGCCAAGAACAGTTAGAAAGCTTGCTTTTTCCAAAACAATATTTTTCTTACTTAGTGTTAGTGGCCTGGGTGCCTGGTTTGCTTCTTCTTGCACACTAGAACCCTTATACCTTAAGTAATTAATAAGGAAATTTCTAATGATATGTAGCCTCCCATTTCTCAGAAATAACCAAAGATAATCATACTGTTGAAACATTAAAAACATTGCCATGCCATTGTTTTCTCTCTGGGTACCAATGGGCATTTTGGAAAAGCTTCCTATTGACAATTTTGGCACTCACTTAAAAAACAAAAATACTGGAATTCTGCCAACATTTCAAACTAGCAAACACACTTATTTTTCTATGGCATTAAATAAAAGTAGAGGAACAACCCAAAACGATAATGACACAGGATGATAAAATGTCACCATTATGGCAATTTCCTCGACAGTCTTCAAGTGTGGGGTTTGTTTTTCCCCCTAAAATGTAGTTTGGGAATAGCGTTTATTTCCTGAGATATGTTTAGAGGTTACTGCACTTATACCAGCAGATGACAGAACTAGAAGAAGGAAGTGAAAGAGAGATAGGGAGAGAGGGAGAGAAAGAGGAAGAGAGGAGAAAAGAGCAAAATTGAAGAAAATAGGGGATGGGGAATGGGATGGGGGGAGGGGAGAGAGAGGGAGAGATAGAGAGAGAGACCAACCATGATTGCAGGCATAAACCGGTCATGTTTTTTAATTATCTTGAACCTGATGAAGTGTTTGCTTTAAGTTGGGAACTTATTTTACTTGAGAATTTAATAAAATCTACCATAACATGATCAGAAGCCTTGCTAAGCAAGTAAATTACTTATTTGTAAGTAATTACATTTCTACTTTTGCAGCTATACAGTAAAATACACTCAAAACAAAGAAAATGCACAGCAGTTTAAAGTCTTATTTCCCTCAATGTGAATTGCAAGTGCAAATTTTGAGATCCATACTAACTTAGAATCCACAAATGTCAAAGTAGCTTCTAAGTTGGGGGGGTGGGGTGAGGGAGGTGGCGAATGCTGCCCGTTTCCGTAACTACTCAACAAATATACTCACTGTTAGCTTAACCTAAAAACACAGAGTTTTTGTAAAATTGTTGATTATGACATTGTAGCAATTTCAGGGATTTTTTTAAATCCAATAATTCTGGCAAAGAGAAACTGAGAACTTAAAAAATTATATGTAAGTCCTCAAGCTTTTCATTTACATCTAAAAAGAGATGTTCCTTTTGTTAAATACAAAAATTAAAAACTTAAAAAATTAAAACATTTTTTAAACTCGTTTTAAATTTAAAAAAATGCAGCCTCGAAATTACAAAATCAACTTAAAATTTGAAACAGCAAATAACAAAATACATAACAAATGCATTAGTTTCTTAAAACAGAAAATGGAAAACAAAACTAGATTCCATGAGAAAGTAAATTAAACACTCTAGACATACTCTTTGGAGTATTTA
>NW_006431912.1:1926059-2022826 GCF_000325575.1 Pteropus alecto
ATACACACACCAAAGTATCCAGAAGCTCTGTGTCTAAGAAACCAACTTGACTGTTTCAAAACCCATTTGAAATCCCACTGCAAATGCTTCATGACACATTATCGGTTTTATAAGGTTTCCTTTGTTTTTTGTTTTTCTTTTCTTTTTCTTTTACAGAAAAACTATATTACAGCACAGGTACTTCTAAGGAACTAGAGTGTCGGGGAGGATTACAGACAGGCATGGGTGACCAAGACCTGTTTTACTTCGGTGATTTTTTTTCTAATAGCTAATGAAAGATCATTTATCACAACGGGGAGGTCAGGCCACTGCAAGTGGCCCAAGCTGAGAAGTGGAAACAGCCACCGCTGGGATCAGCAGTGCATGGCTGAGGCACCAGCAGGCACAGTGGGAGGGGCCAGGCTCACCAGCCGGTTTCCCTTCAACTTGATCCTGAAGTCCACAAACCCCTTTGCTCTGCTAAATGACAAAGGAGCCCTCCCAGCACAGAGACAATTGCACAGACCAATAAAACCGTTATTCCGGAAACACTGCACCAACATAATAATCTGCACTTGACCGCTTAGTAATAGCCAATAGATGCCTGGAAGGCACTTCTCTTCCAGGGAGGTTGAAGCAGTATACGTGGACTCTGATCACTTTCTGTGAGGCAGGAGGAAGGCAAGTCAAGCAGCCTCCATTTTGCAGATAAGACAACTAATGTACCGAGCAGTCCTGTCATAGGAGACTGGAGACAGAGCCAGAACCCATTTCATGGTGGCACAGGTTTCTAAGTTGTCTTGGAAGAAAAGCTACCTCCTTTCCAAATCTTGTATATATGTATATGTATGTATATATGTATGTATGTATGTATGTATGTATATAATTTCCTCTTTCCATGTAATTATGTTAAACTTCTTTTCAGATTTGATTTGCTACCACATACATACTGAAAGGTTGAAAACACAAGAGAATTAGAAAAAGAAAGAACTAAAAGAAAGTATTTATTGTATAATGTGCTTTCCCACCACCACATGCATTGTCATTTTAGTCTAGTTTTTGGATTAGCTACTTGAGTGGAAGTAACGTCGCCCACCCAATGGCACAGTATTTAATACTAGTTCTCCAAAAACTAAATGAAAATGGGCCTTGTAACATTTCCTGAACATTTCTTTAACAGCCTCTGAAACTGTGCATAGGCTACCCTTGGACTCCATGATTAACCTTACTTCAAGGCATGACATTTATTTGTTTGGTGGGGGGCATCAGAGTGATTGAAACAAATCCATAAGCTACCCAAGCATTACTTGTAGAGGAAAGATCCCATTACATATCTATTTCTTTAATGTATGTAGAAACTATTATCATGAATTTAAAAAACAAATTCATTTTTAAATGTCACTAAATTCATAGTGGCTGTCATTATATATTTTTCATATGACAATTCTAAAAATATAATTATTCTCATGTGGAACTATGGGATAGATTTAATAACTTGCTTCTAACATAGAATATAATGGAAATGATGGTTGTGAATTCAGAGACAAACTTATTTAACTTTAACCAACATTACCCCTGTCAGAGACTGATGAATTGGCCAATCTGGCATTCCATCTCCCTTGTTTTGGATTCGAAATCATAACTTCCTACAATTCTCTTGGAGAAACTTTTCTAAGTTTTGGATACCTCTGAACATATGCCCTCCCACCAGCAGGGGTGGGCCGGTAATCCAGACTTGGCCAGTCAGAGCACCCTATCCCAACAGCCTGCAAGTGATTGGTACAGCGAAAGGAACATGGCCCAAGACAAACTAATTGATCTCTTCCCTTAGAATCAATGTAAGGATATTGGAAGAGAGAAAGAGCCTCTTTTCTTTGGGGATCACAAGCTGTAGCAATAGATAAGCTTTGTTTCCAGAGTCCATTTCTTTCTAGCTTTATGAAGAACCTTCCTGACAATGATGCTCATACAGAGAGGGCAGGCAAGCAAAGCCAGAAGAAGGAGTCAGAGAAAGGCTTACCCAGATATAGCATTTAATTACCTGATACTAAACCTGTACCCACTAGACTTAAAATTATGTGACTTGATAAATTCATTTTTTGCTTAAATTACTTTATGTTGATTTTCTGTCCCTTGCAATGAAAGTTTTGCCTAATACTAGGGATAGGTAAAATTTTTGTCACTGAAAAGATCTCATTTAAAATTTGATCAAATAATGAAAAAAAAATTAATGATCATTGAACTACAGCAATTTCACACTGTTGTCCATTTCCTTCTTCCTAAACTTTTCTCCTCCTTTGGTTATCATAATGTCACACTCTCCCAGTTTTTACCCTAAACTTCTCGCCACTCTTTCTTTGTCTCTCCAGTAGCCCCATAATTATGTGTGCTCCATGTTTCCATTCTCAACTACTTCTCTTCTCTACACAGTTCCTCATCCAATTTCATCCATCTATGTCTACTAGACATGATGAATTGGTCCTCAGCATCCATTCCAACCTCCATCAGAGAGCCCATCCTTCCCCAGAGGCTAGAAAGGTAAAGACCACAAGTCTCAGACTCCTTTGCAACGAGAGTTCTGAATACACATTAGGGTCCACCAATCTGATGGGCTCCAGTGAGTTATTTGGAAGACCGAAGTGAAGCAGGGGCTGGTTTCCTTTTGCTTTTGTTGTTTGCTGTTGGTAACAGGGGTGTAGAAATGTGGGGTTTTCCCACAACTGTGTCCCTCTGTGAGTCACTGACACCATGGTGTCTGGAGAGTTGTAGCAACAGTGGTTGTGGCAACCTGCTATTCCCAGGATAGCACCACACTGTGCATTCTTGAACTCCAAAGGTTCAGTAGCAGTCTCCTGGTGCCCCATCATCCTCTTGGGACCAGTTGGACAGTCTTGTTCTGGGAGTCATTTCTGGAAGCCCACCTCTTCAGCCCTTCCAATGCTTTCACGATTTTTCTGGAAAAGTTACAGGGAGTGTTTGCCACCCCGTTTCTCCAGAATTCTTTCCATTGACAATAGAATAAAATAAAATAATTTTTTCCAGCCCATAAGATTGTGCATTATGCAGCCACTACTTCTCTACCAGTTTCTACTTTATACCTTCACACACTGACAAGCCAGTTCTGTCTATGCCCCTGTCACTGGCACATTCCTCTATTTCCCTGCATCTCTCTCATCCTCTTCATTGCCTGGTAAATGTCTGTGTAGCCTTCTCAGATTCCATCAGAGGGATTAGGCGACTGTTTGTAAACACCACAGGACTTAATGCTCAGCACTTTTTAAACAATCACATTAGTGTATTAGAACTTTTGTTTTCATGTTTATCTTTCCAGTATCATTGAAATTCCTTGAGGGCATAGGTAGTGAATTTTTCTTGGTTTCTTTAAGCCTATCATGCTATGTGGCACATAAATGAGCAAAATGGGAATTAAACCTTCTCGTAATTTATGAAATGTTGCAAAGGCTTCAATGCAGTTCCCTCAGCTCCATCTCCTTAGAAAGATAATAAAATGTTTCTGCTTTGAGAAGATGGTGCCTACATATAAAAACCTTATTAGTTTCACTTTTTATATAGCTTCAGGAAAGTTCTTCAATACCATGAAGCACCACTATAAGTTAAGGAAAGCCAAGGAAACTTCAACTATTTCCTTAAATCCACGCAATCTCAATTCTGCCCCATAACCCAGTCCACCTTTTCATTCTCTCTCTCAAATTTATGGAAAGAGAACAGTCTATTTTAATGATCTCTCTCTTATGTAACTGTCAATGCTTTTCATTTTGTATGCTTTTGTAATTTATAGAATTCTTTTTTAAACTGGATAACTGGAGGTATCCCGCATTTGTTATCTGGGAATAAGGGAGTAGCCATAGGGAACTCTTAATAGACTTAATAAAAATGAATTTAGTGCAACTACCAGACAATATTTTAGTAAGACTGTTCTTCAAACTTGGAGAAGAGTAAAAGCTTACTTGTTAGTGTGAAAGTAAAAAACAGAAAGTATAAAATAGTGATGTTAGCAGGGATACCACACTATTATGGTATATTATGGGTATTTTAACCATGGGGCATGGCCCTTAGTAACTGAATAGAAGACAGTTGCCCTAACTGATCCTTAATATTAACCTGGAAAGGAGAAAATACCACATTCCCAACAGGAGTTGGATGTAATAGATATTTAAATCTCAAAGTTTTTGAGGAAGAAAGAAAACTTCTGAAGTAGAATCTCTAAGCCCCAGAGGTCCTCGGGGCCACACAATACTTAAACTTCCATCCTCTGAAATGCACTCAGTGAACACGGCCATCACCTGAGGCAGTTAATATTGTTGAATCTGTACTTTCTCCCTCCTTCGTGCCATTCTCAGTATGACCTCCTATTTGCCAATACTGACCCAACATCACTACAGAGGAAAAAAAGTCCTGGCTTCCAGATTTTAATTTCCAAGGTAACTGTATCCCTCAATTATGAGTGATGGGAGGAGAGCGGTGTGATTCAGTCCTTTGCAGCAGTTTCTATGATTCATCTGGTCTGGAACTGACAGAATTTAGCATTATTAGACCGTTTATTGAAATTCCTGGTTCACACACAATAAAAACATGCAAAAAAAAAAAAGAAAGGAAGGGAGGGAGGGAGGGAGGGAGGGAGGGAGGAAGGAAGAGAAAGAAAGAAAGAAGGAAAGAAAAAAGGGAAGAAGAAAGAAAGAAAGAAAGAAAGAAAGAAAGAAAGAAAGAAAGAAGGGAAGAAAGAAAAAAGGGAGGAAAAAAGAAAGAAACAACAACAAAAAAACTAGCAAGCCAGAAAATCCTATTAGGCTAAACAGATAAAGAATTTTAGAACAGAGAGGAAAGTTACTTTCAACTATCCCTGTGAGTTATTCTTATCATTATCTGTAAGGAAGGATATTATTTTTGTTTCTTCTACAAGTTGTATGACCTCCAAGAGGATATATGGTCATTGATATATGGATTTACCCTTCACTTCAACCTTCGAGCAAATCAAAATTGCAAATGTTAATTGAGAAGCAATTACTTTTGTTTTTATAATAAGGGCCCTTTATTTTCCAAGGAAAATTAGATTTCTTCGAATTACAAGTTTCCATAGTGAGTGAAAATATGAATTATGGAAGTCTTATTTATGCCCATATTTTTAGAAATGTATCGTTTATCTAGTTCTTAAAGTGTGGTCCCTGGACAAGCAACAGCAGCACATTCCTAGGAACTTGTTTAAAAAAAAAAAATGCAAGTTTGAGGCCCCATTCCAGTTATAGAATCATTATTTCAGGCAGGTTGGGCCCAGTAATCTGTATCTTAACAAGCTCTCCAGGTGATTCCAATGTATGTTAAAGTTTGAGAACTACTTATCCCAAGATAAATATTTTATGGATGGAAATAAGAATTGAAGAGAGAATGAGTTACCTAAGAAGTGCTTAATGCCACAAATACTCCAAGTTTAAAAGCAATCATGTTATCTGTCACATTTATCAATTGCCTAAATGCTATTATTACAGCCATAAGAATTCTATATTAAATGTTGGAATAACTTTGGAAAGGGAGTAGTTGAGCACTGAATTACTAACGCTATGTTTTGGGGATAAAGATTTGGGAGATTCTGGGCCCCAGGTTTTACCATCGGGATCATCTCCCTGGATCAGTAGGAGGGAATCAAGGCAGAGCTTAGTTCTGACATGTGTAATATACAGATCCACTTGTGACCTTAAAAACCCACGAAAGGCACTTCCAAGAAAAAGCCAAGAACAGACTCTTTGACTCCTGCTTCTGCTGAGGCTCACCAAGATCCTCTCTAGGGCACCAGTTCTGAGAACAGGAGAAAAAAAGTTTTTGAGATTTTCGTTATACTTAATATTTAACAAATAAGCAATGTATCTCTACCTTGTTCCAGGTACTGATTAAGACTTTAAAAAGCCAACTCTTGTAAGTTAAGCATTTTTATTCCCTTGTAGTGTACGTCTATTATTTGAGTCTGCCCAGCACCTTATTTCCCTTCTCTTGGTAATAGCATATCTACTTCTTTGTGGACATTGTTCCTTTCTTCATCTCATCCTGGTGTTAATAACAATGGTTTTTCTCTCGTCTTTATTCACGTGGGTAGATAGATGACTCAGGGCTACTAAGAGTCCTTCACTAGAATTACTATGCACTGAAGTGAATGGGACAGAGAGGTGCTTTCTTTTTTCCTTTTGAGATGCTCAGCTTGGGTGTTGTAAGTCTGAAGCTTACTATATTAAACCTCTTTGTTGTCAATAAGAAAAGCCAAAACAGAATGAAAACCAGATAAGAGTGCCGTAGTGGTGACTGGGCCCCGAAGGTCCCATATGCTAACAATGGTTTCTGCAGCTTTTTGGTTCTAGGATCTACTTTCCTTTCAGGTTTTCTGGCCTGACCTAGTTTTGTTAGTTTTCTGCCACTTGCAAATGAAAAATTCTGGCCATACCGTGAATATCAATATATGAATACCACATATGAATGACTAAACTGGCTTAAAGAACTAAGTATATTTCCTAAAGTAGATACTTAGTAACTAAAAAAGACAGGACACCAAGCTCTTCATAAAGTCCAATATATTTTCCAGTATATATATATATTACATATATATATATATGTAATAGCTAGTTATCATCTTTAAAAATAAGCCTAGGGTCTGTCTAATTGAATGCATTATGTGGTGACTGGGTTTTCAAATCACATATTGAAAGAGAATACAAAAAGCATGAACCATAGAAGAAAATAATAATGATTCACTCTTTATTAAAATGAAGAACTTCTGTTCATCAAAAGAAATATATTCACATATTTTCAGAATATGTAAACACAAATCAATAACAAAAAAGTAATAAATGGCTAAAATATTTGAACAGGACTTCATAAAAGAGGTTTCGAAGAGATCAATAAGTACATGAAAAGGTACTCAACATTATGATTCATCAGGGAAATAAAAACAAGCTGTAATGATATCTTACCACACACTTATCAGAATGACTAAAATTAAAGACACTGGCAATAGCACATAGTGGCACAAATGCAAAGGAACGAAGGCTCCCACACATTGCTGGTGGGAAGGAAAATTACTACTACCTCTTTGGGAAAACATTTGGCAAGAATTATTAAAGTTACGTTATATCTACCTCATGAACATGGAATCCTAATTCCACCTATATCGACTAAAATAAGGAGCACACTTGTCCATCAGAAATCGTGGCAAACATTCATAACTGAAAAAATGAAAACAAAACAAATACCCATCAAGAAGAGTAAAATATAACCATACAATAGCAATACACACACGGAGCAATAAAAAGCAGGCAAACCAAGCTACGGTGATGGAAGTAGAATGATGGTAACCTCTGAATGGAGGGAAATTCATTGGGAAGGGATGAGTGGAAACTTTTTTTTTTCGCTTTATCTCTTAGTCCATGCAGTAATTTTTGCATATGAGTGTATATATATGTAAAAATTCACTGAATTATACACTTAAGATTTATGTACTTTCCTGTCTGTGCATTATAACTCATTTGAGGGGGGGGGGAACAAATTAAGAAAATGCTGCAAGCATACATATCCTAATTCTCCATATTTTATCATTTTAAAAGTTATCTTTGAGGACTCAAAAACATAGGAGCCCACAAGGGAATAGAATTGGGATCATTTCTAATGGAGTGTCTGTGTGACACACTGTGAGGTTCAGATTTCTGCCTAGATGAGTTGTGCTACAGAAAAGAGTCTAGAAAATATTTAAGTATTTCAAGGTTCTTTAGGGACAAACTGTGATAAAGTGATGAACAAAAATAATTTGCTCATTGTTAAATCACCTTTCCAAGTTGAATTTATACACTTCTTGAAAATAGAGTAAAATAAAACTCGTCCCATTTAGACTCACAAATCCTCCATATGAACTATATATACTGGTGAACTCTGTTTTGCAGAGTACTGTGTTATTACATTACTACTTAATTTAATAAATATATCTACCTCTTTCAAAAGAACCCTCAAATAATTATATTTTCTGTTTTAAAATTACCTTAGACTAACCCATAAATGGCAGAGCGTTAATAAAATAGCAAATACAGCGGCCTTATTATTCCTGGCTAATCGTTAAAGCACAATAAACATGACAGAAAGCATGTCTAGGAATACATATGCACTCACAAATATTGTCCAATCTCTTTCTAAATCTCCTACAAGCTGACCTTATCAACCCAATTAGATGGTTACCCATTTCCAAAGCAAAGTTAAAAGCAGTAAACATATCATTAAGAAAAATGGGCAAAGGTTAGCTTCCTGGAGAATCGTTCTTATAATAAGAGTATGATTTTTGTCAATTTGTTTTGAGAAGTGACAATTGCTACTGAAATAGTCTGTTTTATGCTTCTTTCACTAATATAATCTAGAGGCTACTGTTAAATATAACACTATAGAACTGCAAGAGACCTCAGGAATAATTTGATTTTTCCTCAGTCAAGAGGTTAGAAAACTGAGAGCCAGAGAGTTTTAATTACTTGACCAAGTCAGATATTTAAGGTAGACCTAAGTTTCCTTACAGATGTAATTTAGAATCACTCTATGAGCTCTAAAGTCTAAATGTAAAAATTATGTATTTCACGAAAAAGATTTTAGTTTACAAATTATGAGGAAACTACCATTTCTAGTCCATCTTCACTGACAAATTGGCATG
This sequence comes from Pteropus alecto, assembly GCF_000325575.1. NCBI lineage: Eukaryota > Metazoa > Chordata > Mammalia > Chiroptera > Pteropodidae > Pteropus > Pteropus alecto. The sequence continues at coordinate 1,934,725 of NW_006431912.1, forward strand.
GTCCTTGAATTTACATCATGAAATACAGACCAGTAATTCTAATCCTCAAAAATAACGGAGGTCTAAACTAAAGCAGGGGCCTTGAAAATGACAAGAAAAGGATATTTTTAAAATATAAGTAATAGAGGAATATGACTCTTAAGGTCTCTGGCTGACAGGATATTGTGATAGTCTTAACCTTACTTTCTACCTACATTCATTCATTTTTCAAAATAACTCTTCAGAATGATTTTGCTAAAGCACAAGTTTTACCTCCCAACACAATTTTCACTGCCTATCTTAACTGACTTCCCTAGCAGCTGATGCTGACACTAAGAGTAATGTGAAAATCACTTATTAGGAAGATTTCCTAGGAAAACAAGGAGCAAGAAGAGGAACAGAGAAAGGAAGGAAGCCAGGAAAGACTGCAAGATAAAGGCTCATCTGCAGAGGATAACATTGGCTTGCTGATAATGCAGGGTACTCTGGAGACAGTAGAAGTCAGTGCTGCTCAAAGTGTGGTTTGTCAATCCCTGCAGTCTGGAAACCAAATATGACTGGTCCATGATGAGATACGGTGCTGGCAGCTAAATCACTAAGCCCACTGTTTATGCCAGCTGACATTTCTTTCAGAGAACTGTATCTTTATGAAGTAGATTTATGTTCAGCCATGAGCTCATCTTGTCCTGGATGATAAGAACTTTGCAGATTAGCTACTTTGAGTAGCGCTAATATGGATCACACCTCAGAATTGTCCTAATCAGGCAAAAGGATGCTAGATTATTTATATCCCATCATCATTAATCAGTGCTTAGGGACTATGCCCTGGAAGTGTGGAGAGAAAATTCCCAGGCATTTCCAGATCTTGGTAAGGAGTAGGAGAAGCTCTGGCAGCCTGAGAACAGCCTGAGAACAGCCTGTCCACAAGGAGATACAAGTGCTGTTTGCTGAGAGTATGTAAAAGGTGAAGAACTCCATAAGTGATAAGGGAAGAACACTAACATCATTTGCTCAATTTCCTAGAAGGTCCATACTTGGTCCTAAAGCATGAAACCTTATTATAGCTGGCCTCCATCTTTTTAGTTTCATTTCTAATTACATCATACTCCATTTAGCCTTACTCTACACTAGTGGTTTTCAATTTTGCTTACACACTGGAATTACCTGGGGAGTTTTTAGAACTAAGCCTGGGTTCTATATCCAACAACCTTGAGTTTATTAGTCTAGTAAGGCCTAGACATTAGAATCTTTAAATTTACCCTTGGGTGATTTTCTTGTGCAGGCAAGACTGAGGACCACTGCTCTAAGCTTTTATATTAAACTACTTGCAGTTCCATGAGTTTGACATTTCATAGTTTTACTTGCCATACCACATATACTCCAGATATAATCTTTCCCACCTTTGCCTTTTAAAACCCAACTGACATTTAAAATGCTATTCGTATTTTAAGGTTCATTCAACTGCCAATTTATTTAACTACAATGGTTAATAAACACATGATCAAAGTGTTCAATATACTTAGCACCTAACCAAAGTATAGTGAATGTCCTTTTATACATTACTGGTAGATATACACAATAATTTAAACCCTCTAGAAAGCAATATGGATATGTAAATCATATGCTTTCATCTAGAACATATCTGAAACTGTAGTACAAGGAAATAATCCTAAATACTAAAGAAAAAACCCTTATATACAACTCTACTGCATTACTTACAAACTGAGAAAACAACCTAAATATTCACCACTAATAGAACAATACATTCTTAACTGTTTTTCAAAAATACATGAAAAAAAGATGGGAAAATAGGTCAAAAAGAAATAAATCAATAATTATTACAGATAATGGGATTCTAAAAAACAAGGTATTAAAATTATATATAATTACTGCATTTGACTTATTAAAAAATTTATACTAATTAAAACTATCCCTTTTATAATTTCCACTTCTGTATTAATTACAATATATCACTTATTTATATCGCTCTTGTGACTCCTGGATTATGCCTTGTACTTTTTTATTGAGTTATAATTTACATACAGTGAAATCTTCAGAACATCAGTGTGCTATTGAATTAGTTTTGACAAATTTAGCACAACAGTTGCCAGAAGCTTTTTCCAGAAAGCTTCCTTATAGCCATCCCTAGTCAATCTACCTCCCATTCCTGTAAGAAGCAACCACAGATCTGAATTATATCATCTTAAGTCCATCCATGTTGTCAAAATGGCAAGATTTTATTTTTTATGGCTGAGTAATATTATACTTAGCACATATTCTTTATCCATTTATCCATCAGTGAACACTTAGGTTGTGAATAATGCTGTAGTGAATATAGGAGTGCATAAATCTCTTTGGATTAGTGTTTTCATATTCTTCAGACAAATATCCAGAAGTGGAACAGCTGAATCATATGGTAGTTCTATTCATTTTTTAGGAATCCTCATATTGTTTTGCATAGTGGCTGCATCAGCTTAAGTCCCACCAACAGGGTATAAGAGTTTCCTCTTCTTCACATTCTCACCAACATTTGTTATTTCTTATCTTTTTGGTAACAGCCATTCTAACAGGAGTGAGGTGATAGCTCATCATGGTTTTGATTTGAATTTCCCAAATAATTAGTGAAGTTGAACATTTGTTTATGTGACCATTGGCCTTGAGCATGTCTTCTTGGAAAAAATGTCTTCTTAGATCCTTGGCTGTTTATTTCTTTGTTGTTGAGTTGTATGAGTTTGTTATATATTTTGGATATTAACTGCTTATCAGATGTATGATTCGAAAATACTTTCTTCCATTCAGTAGGTTGTGTTTTCCTTTTGATGATGATTTCCTCCTTCGCTGTGAAGAAGATTTTTAGTTTAATGTGGGACTGTTTATTTTTGCTTTTGTTTCCTGGTGTTTGGCATCGGATCCACACAAACACCACTAAAACCAATGTCAAGGAACTTACTATCTATGTTTTCTTCTAGGAATTTTAGGCTTTCAGGTCTTTCATTCAAATCTGTAATCCACTTGGAGTTCATTTTTGTTTATGCTTTAAGATAGTGGTCTAGTTTTATTCTTTTGCATGTGTCAGTCTGGTTTTCCCAAAACAATTTATTGAAGAGACTGTCTTTTTGTCGTTGTATATTCTTGGCGTCTTTGTCATAAATTAATTGCCCAAATATGTGTAGATTTATTTCTGAGTTCTTAATTCTGTTCCATTGGTCTATGTGTCTGTTTTTTGTGCCAATACCATACTGTTTTGATTACTATAGCTTTGTGTTATAGTTTGAAATCATGAAACATGGTACCTCCAGCATTGATCTTTCTCAAGATCACTTTGGCTATTTGGGATCTTTTGTGGTTCTATATAAATTTTAGAATTATTTGTTCTAGTTCTGTGAAATATGCCATTGGAATTTTAATGGGGATAGCATTGAACATGTAGATTGCTTTAGATAGTACTAACATTTTAACAATATTAATTCTTCCTACCTATGAGCATGGAATATCTTTCCACTTATTTGTGGTATGATCAATTTTTAAGGGATACTGAAGGTTTTCCAAGGTGGTGGTACCATCTTATACTTCCAGAGCACTATTCATCTATGTCTTTGCCAATACTGGGTATCATCAGTCTTTATCATTTTAGCCATTCTAGTAGGTGTGCAGTGATCTCTCAGCAGAGTTTAATTTAGAATTCACTGATGACTAATGACCTTGAGAATTTCATATGCGTTATTGTTTGCTTTATATTTTATGTATTGTGTACACTTCTTTCACAAGACTGTGAAGAACCATGGAGTTTGGTACTAATAAGAGGTTAATAAATGTTTGATTAATAAGTTAACGAACAAATGAACAGGTTTTTCCTTCTAACACTTGTAAATTGAGGTAACCCTGAGCTCTTTCAAACAGACGTTGTAAATTACATAATATAATTTATAGTTCAATATGCGATAGAAATTTATAACAAGATGTTAGAAGTTTCCCTTCCTTTTATTTCCTAGGAGAAAATGTGTGACACTTCCCCTTTCTTATTCAGAAATTTTTTTCCTCGGTGTACTTGGCATTGTACTAGAAATCTTTCAGGACAGGATGGAAACAAAGTAACTTTCTTAGAACATGAAGGCAACAGTGAGATACAAGCGAAATTAGTAAAATCAACACATGATAAATTAAAGCTGATATCTGAGGAGATAGCCTTAAAAGACATTATGTTTCAAAGCCAAAAACAGGCAGGCCTTGAATATAACATAATTAACAGTGTAAACATATCTATAGATTAAACTTGCCATTACTGATGGAATGGTCACATTAGAAAGAGATAAAAGGAGCAACCAACCAAATGGGTGAAGACATTTGAAAACAACACCTCCAATATGGGGCTAATGTCAAAAATATATAAAGAACTCATACACCACAACAATAAAAAAACAAACAATCCAAATAAAAAAATGGGCAAAGAACCTGAACAGACTCTTCTCTGAAGAAGACATACAAAGGGCCAACAGATATATAAAAAGATGCTCAACTTCACGAGCTATTAGGAAAATGTAAATCAAAACCACAGAGAGATACTACCTCACACCTGTAAGAATGTCTCTCATCAACAAGATAAGTAATAACAAGTGTTGGAGAAGTTGTGGGGAAAAAAGGAATCTTCATACACTGCTAGTGAGAATGTAAATTGGTACAGCCATGATAAAAAGCAGTATGGAAGTGCCTCAAAAAATTAACTAAAAAATAACAAAAAAAATAACTAAAGTGTCCTTTGACAGATGATTGGATAAAGATGTGGTGCATATATACAATAGAATATTACTCATCCATAAGAAAGGATGAAATACTACCATTTGCAACAACATGGATGGATCTGGAGATTATCATGCTAAGCGAAGTAAGTCAAAGAAAAAAAGTTGAGAACCATATGATTCATTCATATGTGAGATAGAAAATGGAAAGCAGCAAATGAACAAGACAAACAAAAACTTACAGACACAGACAACAGTTTAATGGTTACCAGTGAGAACAAGGGGAGAGGGAGAGGTAGAAAAGAGTAAAGGGGGTAAAATATATGGTGACAGAAGGAGATTTGACTTTATGTTGCGAACATACAATGCAACATACAGACGATGCATTATAGAATTGTACGCTTGAAACCTATATAATTTTATTAAACAATGTCACCCCACTAAATTTAATTTAAAAAATAAAAAGAAAGAAAGAAAAGTTAACCAGGAAGCCAAATTTGCTATAATTTATTTAGTATGTGTAGAAGAGAATAATACAGAATGAGGGACAGGGGACAGAACAAGAATTTTAATCACTAAAGAGGTGTTCTCTATTGTAAGGCAAAAGTGGTTCATTAGGTCTGTCATCATGACCTAGATAACCTTTTACCTTTGTTCAAAGCCCATGATAACCAAATAACCTGACTACTAATTGAACTTCCCAGCAAGATTAGCTCTGGACCAGACCCAAGGGTTAAGATCCACAACAAAAGAAAGAGTTCCCACTGTAAAAGAATAAATGGACCCAGGAAGAGATGAGCTAATCAGATAATGAGCACATTATAGTTGGCTTACTGGTAGTATTTCACATATTTAATTAATATGGCAGATATTGATTTCACAAGCTGCAAATTCAGTTGTGCTACAAAAATAACTGTTTCCATTTTTTTGTGTTACTGTACTTTATTGCTATCTTAAATCCAATTTTCCTATTGACAAATAACCAACTTAATTATTCAAGGTCATTCTCAGTCAAATTATGGATTCCTGTCATATAAGGATTTTCACAGTGACATCAAGATTCCCCTCCCTGCTCTCCTTCATCTCTGTGTGTAATATCTAAGACTTAGAGAGTGGATGACTGGCAAGGCTTCATGATGTATAACTCTAAAAACACAATCATGGTAGTATTAATGTTTGTTTCTTGGTCAACATTTGCCTATGCTAATGCCCACTGCTAATGAGCAAATGAGTGAGTTTTCCTGTCAACACTTAGGAATAGAAGTCCCTCCGCCTTGGGTCTTTCGAAGGTAGAGATTGCATAATCATCTTCAAACAATTCATCCTGTGACTTCTCTGTCAAAAAGGCTTCTTCAAGTCAAAAATACACAATCCTCTCTACCTACTTCTGTGCAATGCTAAGAGCATTTAAAGAGATGTGTACTGGTTCTCTTGTGGTGGAGCAAACCACCCAAAACTTAATGGCTTACAACAATAATCATTTTACCGTATTTGTGACCTGTAGGTCAAATCTTCAAGGGTCGAGCTGGGCTTTTCTTCACCTCCCCTAGAGACACTCAGTGGTGTTTAACTGGTAGCTGGACTGGTTTGGAAGTCCAAAACAGTTTCATTCACAAGCCTATTTTCTTGGTGGGAAGGGATGGCAGGCTGGGCTTAGTTGGGCCCCTCTTGCTATGCAAGGAGTCTTAGGGCTGCTTTAGTTAGATTCTTCAACAGGTTGTTCAGATTTCTTTGATGCAGCTGGCTTTCTCCCAAGGGAACATTCTAAAAAATCCAAGTGAAAACTGCAAAACTTCCTGTTATCTAGCCTTAAAGGTCACAGAGGTTTACTTTGTTGCATCTCATTGGTCAACCAAGCCACTAGACCAGTTCCCATTCAGGGGAAAGAGGATTAGTATCTGCCTCTCAATGGGAAGTAGCAAAGAATTTGCGGCCATTTTTAATCTGGTTGGGAGAGGGCAATAGCAAGATTTTTCCAAGCCATTCTGGTGGTCATAAGAAACTCAATGAGATTAATTATAATTCTCATAGACATGACATACTACATCATGTCATGCTATATCATCATCCCTACTCAACTGGTGTCATACCACCACATACCATAATGAAATCGCACCTGATAAACAAGGTACAGGTGCTCACTACTCTTGAAGCCCCAAATTAATTTTGGATTTGTATCACCTCCTCCTCAGGGCTCAAATTTGGAGTGGGCTGCAGGGCAGAGAATTCTTTTCAGGGACCAACATCTGTGTTTACCCCATTTCCATCTTCCCTAGCTTTTTGTTCTACCCAAGCCAGGAGGATCTTTACCTTTACCCAGCACCAGGACAATAGTACATGACTGAATAAATCTTCTTGCTTGCCTAGTATTTATACCTGGGCTTTAGAATTAGAACCTCAAAGGCTATTAATGAACTTAATTTTTTTGCTCTCTGCTCTGCAGAAGCCCCTCCTTTTCCTGAGTCATGGAAACCAAGATCCATATTGAAGAGACAACTAGAACTACAGGTAAAAGGGTTTGCATGAAAAAAAAATTGCCTCAGTAATTGCTTTAAAATAATTTTCTGTCACTTTTATACATGGGGTTTCTGCATTCACATTAGTCACTCTCAAGTTTGTTTGCTCAATTCCTTCTTTTAGGGACTGTGAGCTGCTGGGAGGACTGAGAACCCAAGTCCTTACTTTGTTGAATTCTAACGAGGGCACTTTCTGGGGCTCTAATTCATAATTAAAAATTAAAAATTACGTATTATACTAAGTTATTTTATGCATATTACTTTATTTAAATACAATAAAAACCCTATGAGATAGGTCATATTATTATTTCTACTTTACAGATTAAAAAAACTGAGGCACAGAGAGATTAAGCAATTACATGGAGGTCTTACAGCCACAGAGGTAATCCAATCTAGGTAATCTGGCTTTAGAGATCATGCTCTAACCACTGTGCTATTGACTCATCAAAGTCTTTTTAAAACTGCAACAAAATGTAATTCTATCAGTGTAATAACTTTCTGACAAAACTTTATTTTTATTATAGTAAGTTTTGGCTATAATCATGTATGTTGAGTAAGATTCTATTTTAAACAACTATTTGCTAAAAAGTCTTTTGCAGCATACCGACTAGGAATTTTAATGAATCAGTTATATGGATATGAAGGTTGAACATAGCTTTTAAAAAGTTTAATGATAGTAAACCTAGAAAATTGAATACATAAAATTGAAATAACCTAAATATTAATTTTACTTGTTTAAATACAAATCTCAAAAACTTTTTAAATAAAGTAGGTGAATATTTTTTAAAAGAAAAATAACAAACAATAATTGAGTATTCTTACTTCAGTTTTTATTGACTTGAAAAGAGTTCTTCTAAGTCACTGTACTAAGAAATCTCTATCTTTACATCCCTGTCACATCTGATGACAGCAAAGGTTAATTTGCCAACCTCCAGATGTGGACTATAACAATAAAATATTATGCTTTAAGAGAGTAGTGTTATAATTTTAGGGTAACAGTGAATCATGCAGTCCAATTCACAGTTGCTCAAATGAATAAAATATGGTATCTTGAAAACCCCAACAAAAAGACCCGATTGGAATCAACCTTCACAAAAACAATGTTAGCCTTAATGTACTGTGCCTTGACTCCAAATAGTTTTACAAATGTAGAAAAGATCATTGAAATGCAGTCACTTAATTTTTCAACTGAGAATAGCCTTTTCTTCTTTTAAATGTACTATACACAATCATATTTTATGCTGCAAAGAAAATCACATATAGGCAAAATGCATAGAGATACCAACAGTAGAAGAAAGCAAGTTGGAATAAGGTTAAGTGGGATCCCCAAAACTTGAACATAACTTTAGGAGTAGTATGGGTTCTGGTTTCCAATTTTATTTTATCATCGATGTCTTCTGACACCTCTCAAGTCCAAGCTGTCCTTCCTGGACACCTGGATTTTTAAACTGCTTGACGCAGATGGAAAAAATGTACAAATATATAGACATACATAGATTCACATACACGTGTGTGCATTATTCATAAACACATTATTGCATCTAAATGCTTGAATTTGAAATTAAAGTTTCCCTTATCAATCACAAAGAAACTATGTCTCCACAGTCAGAATTAAAGATTTAACATGGAATAGTAACTAATCTATGCTAATAGGCCACCAGTTATTAATGAGATTATATAAGTGGATATGTATAATATACGGTTGATATTTGGTAAATGTTAGTTCCCTGTCCCTTTAAGTTATACAGAAAATATAAATATTAAAGAACTTGGAGTATATGAAGGAGATAGTGAACAATTCTTTACACAATACTGAGGATGTACCTTTCACAAGATCAGGGAATTAATTTTGTTCATTGATGGATCCTTAGCACTTAGACCAGTGCCTGTCCATAGCAGAATTCAACAAATATATGATAAATATATAAATAAATGATTGTGTAATAGGAAATAAGGAAGGGAAGTAAAAATGAAATGAAGGAAGAAGGGGGGGGAGGAAGGAAGGAGACTGGCTAATAAACTATGGCTCATACTGTAATGTTTTTTCCAAGACCAGTGATTCTGAAAGGAAAATTAAGAAATCACTTTTTCCCCTGAAATACCTAAAAATATAACATATTCACTCTAGCTATATAGGAGAGAGGTCAAGCTCATGAGCTAGGGTGTCAGACTATGACTCAGTTCAAATCCCATTCTATCATTTTCACTTGTGGTATCTTGTTAAAGTCTCTTAACCTCTCTAAGCCTCAGTTTTCTCATCTGTAAAAGAGTTACAGTAAGTAATAGCATTTAGTATCTGTTATGGGCTAATTATATGTATGTATCTCCCTAAAATTCTTATGTTCAAGCCTTGTTCCTCAGTGTGACTATATTCAGAGATAGGGCCTTTAAAAAAGAAGATAAGGTTAAATGAGGTTCCTAGAATGTGGCTTTAATCCAGTAGGATTGGAGTCCTTATAAAAAGAGGAAGAGACACCAGTAGGGCATGCACACAGAAGGAAGGCCATATGAGAACATGGTGAAATGCCAGCTATCTAAAAGCCAGAAAATGAGGTCTTAACAGAAACAAGCTAAGCCAGCACCTTGAGATTAGACTTATAACCTCCAGAACTGTGAGATAATAAATGTCTGTTGTTTGAGACACCCCGTTTGTGGTATTTCTTTATGGTAGCCCAAGCTCACAGAAATACAGGACCTCAAAGGGCTTTTGTAAGCAGTGGACTAGAAAATAAATGTAAGGAGATTAGTATTTAGCACAGAGATAATGTCTATAAATGCTAACAAATATTGTTGGGAGACAATTCTCCTTAAGTCTTTTATGTTTCTGCATCTCTTCTTAGCAGAAACTCTGAAAGCTTTGAGTCAGAACTATCTTTTCAAGAATGTTTGTATAGCAAACAGTCTTAGAAGATAGAGAGGGATGGTGTTTTCCTGTGGAGCAGAGGGAAAGTTTATTTTATTATCCAGTATAATAAAGATAATATATCCCTCTATGGCAAAGATTGGTCAGATTTGCTGTAGCCTATTATAAAAGATTCAGATTCCCTAAACCCTCAGAGTTCCTCAGTTGTAACACAAATCCAACATGACTGCTTCATTTTGCCCCCATAGAACTTGGGGGAAAAGGATAACTGACACAAACATAAAGCTCACATTGCTTGCAGTGCCACGATTAATTAAGTCCTTTTTCTCTGATCCAGCAGTCTCATGTCTTCTGGGAGCATTCCTGAAACTAAGATGTCAGCCTAACACCTTAACTTACAAGTAGATAAAATTCAGATCCTTCACAGTTCTTGATAATTATAAGTATTACTCCTGCTCTTCAGGAAGTAAAAGCATGAAAAAAAAATGATTTAAATATATAATTATAAGTATTATTCCTGCTCTTCAGGAAGTAAAAGCATGAAAAAAAAAATGATTTAAATATATAACCTTGGAAAGGGTAGCTGCTTTTGAATTAGGTGCTGATTAGTAAAGCAATTATTAGAGAGAGTATATGTCCTCCTAAAACTAATCCTTCCAGATTTGCTTCCATACTCTATTCTATCCATTATCTCTTAACTCTGATTTCTCCAAAACTTTACTTAACCATACAACCATCTTATATCTCTTTCCCATTCACAGCCAAATCTCTTTTAAGAGTCATATTTATTATCTGCCTTTCTTTCCTCATTCCTCAATCTACCTCAATATGCCTTGCTTCACCATCTCTACGAAAACAGTTTAGAAAAGCTACCATGACCTTTTTGTCAGCAAATGCAATGGGCATTTATCATCCCTCCTCTTATTTGAACTTTCTGCAGCATTTAACATTGTTATCTAATCTCTCCTTTAAAACTCTCTCTGGTGTTTGTGATTTTCCACATTCCTCCTCTTGATTTTCCACATTCTGTCTTGTTGCCTGCTCAAGCCCCTCTAGTCAGACTTTAAAAGGTTTAGTTCTTTAAGGCTCAGTCCTATGTCCCCATCTCTTGGGAGCCTATTGCCTCTCTTCATGTGATCTCATTTGTGCTCAGAGGTACAATCAACATCAATCAATCACAAATTTAATCTCTGAACTGGACTTCTTTTCTGAGATCCAAACTCATGGATCTAATTCAACATCTCTTTGAATTTTATTTAAGTGTCTTAAATTAAATATATACAAATCCAAGTTCTTGATTGTTTCTCTCCCTTCCCACACTAACATCTGATTTTCCTGCAGAGATAGATACATACATGTATATACATACATACATAGATGGTATAAACATAGATATAGATAAATGATACTATCATTCACGTATTTCTGCAAACAAGAAACCCAGGAGACATCTTTTACTCTTCCCTCTCTCTTTTATTCCCCCATACTATACCAAACCACATCCTATTTTGCCTCCTAAACATCCCATGCATCTGCTCATTTAATCTCCACATCCCATCACCATCATATCTCATCTAGACTTCTAACAAGTCTTTCCAATTCACTCTTGGCCTCTTCAATTCAATTGATTATTTGCCATCATCCCCATCTAATTCCTTAAACTCTTCAGTTCTATTCTATTGTTCTTACAAATTGTTATCATGGTTGACAAAGCCACATGTGCTCTTGCTCTCATTTTCCATTTCAGGCCCATTTCATATCACTCTTGCCTTAGCTTTCTGTATTATAGTCTCATTGTCTACTTTTATTTCCTCAAACACTACATTCTCCTTAATGTCATACTCTCTTCCAACTCAGTCATCTCTGAGAATGCATTTCTCCTTTTCCTCATCACTTTACTACTCTACTTTTCTCGTCCTTTAAATTTCAATCCAAGTATCTCTCTCTCAGGAAAAATTATCTTGATTTCTCTAATATTCATGTACCATCACGGCACCTTATACTTTCCCTTTATTATTCACATTATAGTTTATAAATATAAACACATGTGTATATGTACACATAAAGTTGTTCAGTTATTTGATCATATCTTTCTTTTCGTAAATTGTTACCTTCAAAAAAGCAAGATCATGTATGCTTTACTCACCATGACTGATGTATATAAGATATTCTGTAGAGACTAACAAATTTAACAGAGCTATAGGAATAGGAACCTGGTCTAACTAAATTCATCTGCCCAGGACAGAGTATATGGATAATTGGCAAGTATTTTTTCATAACAAATATGAAAATATTCATGTCATTTGTTACTTTGGTGACCCCCCAATAAACTATGCTTCCCAGTACCACACCCTCATGTCATCCTCTCACCTTGAAACTGGGAGGGCCCTGTGACTTGCTCCAACCAACAGAATGCTGTGAAAAGTGAAGGTGTGCCAGTTCCAGGGCTAAGCATTAAGAAAGTCGAGAAACGTTTACTCCTGCATGCTTGGGTACCCTGAGCTGCTGTGTAAGATGTTCCAATACTAGAGAAGTCACATAGAAAGACCACATGAAAAGGAAAAGCGTCTGAAACTGCATGGAAGGAGAGAAGCTCAGTCATCCCAGCATCCCAAGTGAGCCTAGCCCTAGCCCACTTCTGGCCCACCAGCTGAATATAGTCACATAAGTGACCACCAGAAAAATAACTGCCTGTTGAGCATGAGAAATAGTAAAAATGGTTATTTTTTTAAGCCATTAAGGCTAGGGGAGTTGAATGCAGTTAAAATAAAATAGCGAAGAACCAAGAATAATTAGGTATCAATTTAAAAGAATTTCCATATAAGATCACTGATACATCTGGATTTTTTAATGTCAATATTTTATTTTTTCTCTAAGTTGAGAACTTCAGATTATAATTTAATAGTGAAAGTATATGTAGCCCACCACTCATAAATAATACACATTCTGGTAACTTGGATATCTTTACTTCAGATTTCAGTCCTCTTTTAATACCTAGTATTATTCTAGTATTATTTTTTTAAAGTTTATGAGGTTATTTGCATTCAGAAATGAAAACCACAAAATCAAATTATTCCTCTCACAAGGTTAACAAACTCACTTTTCTTATAAAGTATTGTTATTGTCAGTTACAATGTTTTCTCCTGAGATTAGGCCATCAGAGTTGCTTGACTACAACATTCTTAAATATTGATAAAATAGTTATTTTACAGTAAAAGATGAAAAGAAAAACATTTAGATCTTGAACTGAAGATTATGAACTTTCAGAATATTTCAGAGGAGATGCAAGTATCATATCCTTAATTTATAAATGAACTTCTAAGTTCTGAAAGATACCATTACTTAATAAAGGCCAAGGGTGGGGGGGGCGGCTTAGAACTGTGCTGTTATAGTAAGCATTATGTGTTTGTTGAATAAGATTAAATATTCAAGATTGCTAAAGCCCGCCCCCGCCCTAACTAAGTTCTGAAAGATACCATTACTTAATAAAGGCCAAGGGTGGGGGGGGCGGGGGCGGAATCAATACTATCAGACAGATCTTCTTCAACAAAAGTCATAATAACTAAAATGCTCACATCTCAGATATGGCCCACTTACTATCATTAAAAGTAAACTCCTATACAGTCAACTTCTTTGAGCAATCTCTTGGGTTTAGCTTCTAGAACTCTAGTTTTAAAGTAGTTAATCAAGTGACAAGAATCGATGTTTGATTTTGAATACTTCCCCAGACGCAAGCATAGCAGTTATTCAGCAAATTTCATTAGAGAAATCTGGAATTTAGCCCAATCATTTTGAACAGAAATTGTCTTACATAACTCTTCTTCAATCTAAAGGCCACTTAGCCTCCTCCAAGAAAGAGCTATTTCTGCTGAAGGGACATTTTCACTCTATTACATTAATTGTTTGGATATTGCTGACCGTGTAACACCTAAGCTCTTCAAAGAAGAGAACACACATCGGAATAGTCAGTGCAACAAGCATCATGGGAGGCTATGCTGGCTACAATTTAAATTTTGTGCTTACTGTTGATTTTGTTTCTAATTAATGATGAATTATGTGAGCTCAAAATCTAACAACAGCAAAAGAGAAAAGAAAAAGATAAATATTTTAAAGTAAAATACTAAAATGTGAATTTAGAAATACTACTTAAAATTTTCCTGAGCTTTACTCATTTCCAGATGAGTTTTTAATTATTTTAAAATAGTGGGTTTTTTTTTTTTTTTTTTTTTTTCAGACATCAGTAAAGTTAGAAGAGAGGTTCTGAAGAAAAAACAAACCCTACTCCTGAATACCGCAGTCTAGGCAAAAATGGAACAACATGATGTCTTTTGCAATGGAGAAATTTATTCTAGTTCTGTATTTTGCATTCCTTGAGAGCCACCCACCTCCTTTCTTTCTTTGCCATTAGAAAAGGCACTCTGACTACCGATATAACACACTCTTGCTTTGGAAAAAACAGTGAGGAACACTGATTTTTATTCTGGTTCATACAAGAAGAGGAGTAGTTGGGAACTTCTTTCAATATTGCAAAAGTATTTCTTGATCTTTGACTGTAACGATGTTTGACTAAAGAGAAAAAAAATGGATCAATGGTAGAGAAGAAAACGTTAGACTAAATGAGTAGGATAGCACAAGAAAAGGTCTCAGCCCCTTTTATGTTCATAAAACCTTCCTTGAGGTGTTTTCCAAAACTTCTTGGCAGCCTAAAGTGGGCTGTCTTTGAAAGCAATGGAACAGCAAACATCACCCATCAGTGGTAGGTAGGCCTTGGCATGGGTTCTGAAAGATATCAGATAAAACCTCGGTTCTGGCATCAACAGGCTGAAGGTTGTTCTTATCATGACCTGGGGTATGCTAAAAGATAGAAGTTTGTTCTGGGAAAAAAGAAGGTATGTTCACACAGAAAAGGAAAGGAACTGGAATGGTTCATAATGGTAGAAAGAAATTAAAGCTATATTTTTTGAAGGAGGGGGTGCAAATTCATTTCATCATTTTTCAATAGTGACATCATGATTTAACTGAGGGAAACCACACTTCCCCATCTCAGGACTTTGGGGTATGACCCTACCTAGTCACAGTGATTGGCTCACTGGTGATCATATTGATCTATGTGAGTTCATTGAGATTCAATCCTGAGACTTTTATTAAAACTATTAGAACAGACAAGCTGTCATTCCACTGAGGTGGCTGAAGCAATAGGATGTAAACCTCATAGCAAAGTATATAAGTTGGTGGCAAGGTTATACGCATGGAAGTTGCTTGAATGAAGCCTGTTCAGAGAAAAACTGAGCTGTATGATAGAGAAATGGCCCCAAAAATATTTCTGAAATCCTGGATCCGGACTGACCCCCTGGGTTTTTCAGTGATCCGATGCATTTAAATTGAATTATCATCACTTGCAACCAGTGAACAAAATCCACAATACATGGTAATATATCAAAGAGACAAAGTAAATAAAAATCGTATGGAAAAAAATACACACCTCAAGGGTCATAGTAAATTATTCAAATGAGACTATAATCAACCTATCAACCCATTCTCTGCTGTGAGACCAGCAGTGACCTTTCAGAATGATGACCCCAAACGCTCAGTCTTGAGTCACAACAACATTGCCAGCTCTGCCACACACCGGCACTCTGTGGGCCAGTGTAAAATTGAGATCACAGTTCAGCTGTGGAGATGAGATATTATAATTTAAGCAGTTGCATAACAATTTAAGTGATTATGAACCAAAAAGAAACAAAAGTTAGAGACGTCTTGCTATGAACTGACACAGCATCAAAGAAAAACTCTCTTAGTCAATCAGTTGTTTAATAAATTCCTTCTAATCATTCTCTCATTAGTCATTTTAAGCCTGGATTTTTATAGACAGGATCTATAACCAACTGTTTCTAACATTGTTAACTATAAAAAAGCACCACCTTCACATTTAGGTGTTTGTGCACAAAAGGCTCGGTAGGATATGTAAATTTAAATTGCTTCAATTAAAGAAGTTTTAAGCAATTGCAATATAAAGTTTAGTAACACTAAGACAATGAAATACTGTGGGAAATATTTTAAAATAGCCGTAACTATTAAGCAATACTCTGGCCATCATTATGGTTCTGTTGTCAAGACAATAATTTAGTCACTGACAGGGGTGCAAGCAAGTTATACTAAGCCTTTGAGTAAAGGAATAATCCTACTTTCTTGTAACTTTTAATCCTTTCAAGTCTCTGGTCAATTCTTTTTGGATTACTAAGAGGATCAGCAATAGTTTTCCTGGCACTGATGTTTTGCTTTAGTCAAACATGATGTTTTGCTTTAGTCAAACATCTATTCCTGCAGTTCTGTTCCTTAGTCTCACATGTCAGTAAATCCAAACTTAAGAGCCATATCAAAGGTGTGCTCTTGAGACACCAACAGATATGTGACATTTCAGGGCCAGTACTCTAGACCTCGGTCAGGCACTGCCTCTTTCTACAGACACATTCCAACGAGAAACACTACAGATGTTTTTCAACCACTTGTGTGCAAACTTGGGTAAAGCAGGTTATTTCACAAAGATCCAGGAAGCATAATTATTACTAAGCATTTTTGTAGAAGTCAGTATGATGCTAACTGTTCATACACATAAGGAAGCCTTAGACTCAGCCCACAGAATAGAAAAGGTAAACTGAAATCTGATCTATGGAACTAATATATTTTCAAGTTTCTCTCCAAGAAATTAAAAGTACCAGGGCAGAGAGTGAGACAGAACAAATAAAATTATTTAAAAGGTCTTCAGAGACTAAGCAGAAAAACCATAAAAGTTTAATAAAGGCTTGGAAATAAAAATAGTGAACATGTACAAATGTAACAGTCACCATACCACTAATAGAAAAACATTATTGAAAATTGAAGGAGAGGGTATTAAATAATTCCAATTATTCCTTAATACTTGCAGAAAAGTATTTCTGAAACTAAAAAATCAGAACCTATATAAATACCTCAAAGCAAAAACTAATGGGAATAATATTAGCAAGAAACCACGCATATCAGATGTGGTTATATAGTCTTAAAGGATAACAGTAGAAGGCGGCCATGGCTACACACACATACACACATACACATATGTGCGTGCGCGCACACACACACACACACACACACACACATACATATACATACCATGAACAAGTCACACCCTTGTGGTCCACTTGTGTCATACATTCCAACAAATATTTATCAAGTCTACTATGTAATATGTATTCTGCTACACATTTGTAGATCTATAATACCCATCTAATGTTAAAACTTTAGTGGTTATTATTTTTCTTAAAGCTGTCAGGTTCCCAGGGCCACTAGATAGAGACATAGTTCTTGACTAGTGATTCCCAAGTTTAGGATTTTATGGAACAATAAAAATATTTCATTAAAATACTACTTTGAGATTAACATAGGAGTTACAACTTTTTTTTGCAAATTGAAAGCATCACAAAATAATTGTCATATAACTTTTTTTTTAACAAAGGGAAATTTTAACAACATAAATTAGAAAGGTCAGACTCTTAAAAGAAGAAAAGGCAGTTTCCCAAGGAATAAAAACTGTGGTCTTTAAATACTTTTTCTAGTCTATTCACTCTTCTACTTTCTGGTACTTCAGTTATGCATATTTTGCTATACTTAATGGTGTCTCATATTTCTTTGAGATTCTGTTTATTTTCCATCCGTTTTTCTCTGTTCTTTAGACACGTAATCTCAATCAACATATCTTTACTGATTCTTTCTTCTTCCAGGTCAAATCCTCTGTTGAACCCCTCTAGTAAATTTTTATTTGTTATTTTAGTTTTCAGCTCTAGAATTTCTATTTGTTATTTTTATTAATTTCTATTTCTTTATTTACATTCTTTATTTGATGAAATACTGTCATCATACCTTCCTTTATTTTTTAAAGCACAGTTTCCTTCAATTCATTGAATATATTTATAAGAGTTGTTTTGATGTTTTGTCTGCTAAGTCTGACATCTTGGTCCTCTCAACTGCAATTTCTCTTGCTTTTTTTATTTCAGTACATGAGTCACACTTTCCTGTTTCTTTGCATGCCTCATAATTTTTTTGTCAAAAACTAGATATTTTAGACAATATATCTCAGCAACTCTAGATACTAATTCCTACACCCTGTGGCTTGTCATTGTTATTTGCTTTTTTAATTGTTTAGAAAGTTGGCTGGACTATTTCAGTGAAGTCTGTTTCCTTTGCAGTTTGCAGCCTCCGGTGTCACTCTTCAGAGGGCACAGCCTTGGTTCTTCCTCTTTGACTGCCTCTTTCTCTGACCTGTTAAGTTGTGTGACTCTGCTGGTAAATACTTGACTATTAGCTGCTGTTAATTGTGGGCTGGTTGCTCTATTGTTTTCAACAAGACCCTGGGAGATAGGTTGCTCCACAGTCTAATTTAATTAAATTCAGTCACCTTCCAGGAGTAGTATTTGAGACTAGGTTTTGAGGCTTGTTGCAACCCCAGAAGTACTCTTCTTAGCTATCTCTTTCTCTGGTATTCTATTATACTTCTAACTGGCCTACAATTTATCTAGCAGCCTTGTCTAAATTGCTTAATACCAAAATCTTCGATTTTTTTCCAACTGCACTCTTAGGCTTGAACATTCTCACATTCTGTCCCAAATAAAGTCAGTTCCTTTGGGAAGAGCTATGGAGTTCTCTGTCTTATAGGCTGCCCCATTCTCTCGGAAAAAAAATCTGTACCACTGCTCTGGTTCTAGGGTAAGGGGTGGTGGCCTGTTTCTCTCAAAGTAGTCTCTGCTTTACAAGCAGGGTACTGACCAGGGACGGTAGCCTCTGGTCTTCTAGGCTCACCTCTCCCGGTGTGGAGCCTCTGTCCTATGAGCAAGCTGGTTGAGACAATGGATGGTTGGTGCCCATTGTCTTTGGTCTGCTATCCCTAGAGAATGAATGGGAGTCCCAGACCTCTAAGTCCTAGTGTTTAAAACCCAGAGGTGGGGAGAGGGATTAGAAATGCTAATGACCTGACCCTCTAGGGGAGATGCTGTAGCCCTAGGCTGGAAGCTTAGGGGACAGGGAGCCCCATGTTTTTGACTACAACAACCTGGAGTGCAGGCTCTGCTATGATAAGCTTGTGGAACAGAGGGAGAGGGAGTGGGTCATGACTTAAAAGCCATAAACTCTGGCTACTGTAATCTTGATCTGGTATATTTTCTTAAATAAACGTTTCGCCATTTGCTGTGTGCCCTTAGGATAATTTCCAGACTTAAATGGTTAGGTTTTTAAAATATTTTTCACCAGTTATAGTTAGTTCACCTAGGATCCAGTCTACTCATGCTGCCATTTCAGAAGTTGATCACGAGTTTTTTTTAACTCATTGTGCTATAGACTGTTGAAAAATTTATAACACTCCTAAATATTTCCATAGACCGAAGCCTAATAAATTACATTACATTTTCCAAAGAAAGACAGCTTCTTAAAGAAAGCTCTAAATTAGAATTCTCTCATTTTAGTGTTCATGACAATCACTAGGAGAGGTTTTTAAAAGTGTAGAATCCAATCTCTAACCAAGCAATTCTAATTTATGAGGTCTGGGGTAAGGCCAGAGACCTAGCACTTTGAAAGAGTACCTTAGCAGTGCTTTTCAAAATTTAATATGCAAATGAATCATCTGATCACCTGGGATATTTTCAATAAAATTTTTATTTTGAAAAAATTTTAAATTACATAACAACTGCAATCATAGTACAGAGGATTCTCATATACTCTTCACCCAGTTGCCCCTAATATTAACATCTTACAAAATAACCCCGGTACTTTGCCAAAACTAAGAAATTTGCATCAATATGATACTATTAACTAAATTATAAACTTTACTAGGATTTCACCATTTTTTCCACTAATATCCTTTATCTACTTCAGGATAACACATTGCATTTAGTCCAGGATCTTCTTAAAATGCAGATTTCTGCATTTTGTATAATATCTTCAAGTTTATTATGATTAGTTACATGTATTTGGAAACTTCTTTAAATTCGTTGAAACAGAGGGCTTTTTTTCCACCCATGAACCTCTAGTTAATTATGCAGCCTCTACTTGGGGATATAAATAGTCTCTAAATTTTAGACTATAAGCCAGAGTGACAGCCTGGATCCCTCTCATCTCTTATTCTAAACTCAATGATAAGTAGTCATCACATATTCTTTGAGCATTAGCATTTCAAGGATTTCTAGAAAGCCACCTCCTCCAATACTCTTGGCTCTCCTAGTGACTGTCACAGAAAGTGAATCTGAAACTCAAAGAGGAACATGACCTTGATCAAAGTCAAATGGCGATTAGGCTCCAATCCACAATTCTCATTTTACCACATCATCTCCAACTGTCTCAATGTTTTCAGACTTTGAGAATGCAAATGCCTCCTTTATATGTTGTGATATGAACTATTTTAATGCAATAAAAAGAAACAGCATACTAGCATGCCCTTAGCCTTATTTAAACTTAACGGTTTATTATATTTCTCTTTTTTTAAAGGAATAAATCAATTCATCCCCATACAAATAGAGTAACTTTATTTTTGACAAAAGTGAAAAAGCAATTCAATGGAAGAAGTATAGTATTTTCAGCAAATGGTGCTGGAGCAACCCATTTGAATATCCATAGGCAAAAAAAAAAAAAAAAAGAACCTTGACATAAACCTTACCCTATTTTTAAAAATTAACTAAAAATAGATGGTAGACTTAAACATAAAATGTAAAATCATAAAGTTTTAGAAGATAACAGGAGAAAATATTCAGGACTTGGGCTTAGTGAAGTACAGAATGACACCAAAAGCATAATTCATAAAAGAAAAATATCAATAAATTGTACTTCGTTAAAATTAAAAATTTTTGTCTTGTGAAGGACCATGTTAAGAGAATGAAAAGACAAGCTACAGACTGAGAGAAAAATATTTGTAAACTAAGTATTAGACAGAACTCACATCTATAACTTAAAAAATATATATCTTCTCTCAAAACTCAATAATCATAATACAATCCAATTAGAAGATGGTCAAAACAGATAGACACTTCACAGAAGAGGATATATGGGAGACAAGCATATGAAAAGATGCTCAACATCACCAGCCTAATGTTCCCCAAAAGATATCCATATCTAATCCTCAGATCCTGTGAATATGTTACATTACATGGCAAAAGATAATTAAGGTGGCAGATGGAATTAAAGTTGCTCTTCAGCTGACCTTAGATAGAGCAATTATCCTGGATTATATGGGTGGGCCTGATATAATTGCAAGATATCTTAAAAGTGAAAACACAAGGCAAAAGAGGTCTGAATGATGTGACATGAGGAAGACCCATCCCACTTGTGATGCATTTGAAGATAGAAGTGGACCATGAGTTAAGGAAACAGATTCTCCCCTAGAGCCTCCAGAAGGGAACACTTGCTGCCAACACCTTGATTTCAGCCCAGTGAGACCTGTGTCAGACTTTTGATCTATAGACCTATAAGATAATAAGGCTGTGTTGTTTTAAGCTAAGTGTATGGTCATTTGTTACAGCAATGGTAGAACACTAATATACTATCCATTAGAGAAATGCAAAGTAAAAATATGATATCACTACCCATCTAATAGAACAGCTAAAATTAAAAATGACAATACCAAATACTTGCAAAGAAACAGAAAAACTGTTTATCTCATAAAACATTGGGAGATATAAAACAATATAGCCACTCTGGAAAACAGTTTGATAGTTTTTTTAAAGAAATAAACATGCATTTACCTTATGACTCTGGGGCACTTATCCCAGATAAATAGAACTTTATGCCTGCACAAAAACCTATCTGCAACTAACTGTTCATAGCAGCTTTATTTGTAATAGCCAAAAACTGAAAAGACCAAAATGTCCTTCAATAGTTGGATGGCTAAAAAACTGTGATATCCATCTCATAAAATGCTATTAAGCAATAAAAAGGAATGAATTTATCATACAACAATTTGGTTAGATCTCAAGGACATTACATTGAGTACAAGTATTTTTAAAGCCAATTTTAAAAAGTCACATACTATATGGTTCAATTTACATAACATTCTCAAAACAACAAAATTTTATAGAAATGAGAAACAAGTTAGGTGGTTGCCAGGGATTAGGGACCATAGGGGAAAGAGAGTGGGTGTGACTAAAAAAAGCATAGCACAAGGGAAATTTCTGTAGAGATAGAGCTGTTTAAATCTTTTTTCTTCCTTTAAAAGTTTATTTCTTTATTTTCAGTTAGAATTGACATTCAATTTTACTTTATATTAGTTTCAGGTGTACAGCATAGTGGTTAGATATTTATATAATTATGAAGTGATCCCCCTGATTAGTCTAGTACCCATCTGGCACTATACACAGTTATTGCAATATTGTTGACTATATCCCCTAGGCCATACTTCACATCCCCTTGACTATTTCATAACTACCAATTTATACTTCTTAATCCCTTCACCTTTTGTACCCATCCCTTCAATCCCTCTCCCATCCAGCAACCATCAGTTTAGTTTGTTCTCTATAACTGTGAGTCTATTTCTGTTTCATTTGTTCCTTTATTTTGTTCTTTAGATTTCACGTGAGATAATATGGTATTAGCCATTCTCTGTTTGACTTATTTCACATAGCATAATACCTTCCAGGTCCATCCATGTTGTTGCAAATGGTAAGATTTCATTCTTTTTCATGGTTGAGTTATAATCAATTGTATATATGTATTATGTCTTCTTTATCCAATGGTCTATTGATGGGCACTTAGATTGAGATGATGGTTACACAGATCCACATATGTGACAAAATGGCAAAGAACTATATATACACACATTGGACCAATTTCAAACTCCTGGTTTTGATATCATTCTATGTTATGTAAGGTATAATCACTAGTGGAAATTGGATTTGGGTAAACCGAATATTTCTGTATTATCTTTGCGACTTCCTGTAAATCTCTAATTATTAGCAAATAAAGAGCTGAAAAAAACATTTTAGACAGAGTTGAAGCTCCAGTGTACCCCTCCCTCTCTGATCTCATTTCCCTTGTTTTCTACCTCCCTTCACAGAAGTATTCTAAAATTAGTATTTAGAATTTCCATTCTCTTTTAATTATTTTACCACCTATGAATATATTCTTTGAAAAAACAGAACGTTGTTTTAATATGTTCTAAAATTTATAGAAATGATATATCATATTAACTTTTCTGCAGCTTGTGTGTTTTTATTTTTGCAATTTTTATGTTGTTGAGATAGAGTTTATGCATTTTACCTGTTGTACAATACTTTACGAATATACCACTATTTGTACTTTCTTCTACCAATGGACATACAGAACTTTTTCCAGTACTATGCCATTATAAAATGTCAAAATAAGCATCCTAGTGTATGTCTCCTGGTGAACACATATAAGCATGTTTTTATGATGTATACCTAGAAGTAGGATTTCTCCTTTAGGATATGTATATTTTTAAAATTTACTAAATAATGTCAACCTGCTTTCCCAGTCAGTTGTACCAATTTATTCTTCCACATCGTTGTCAATATTTGGTATTTTCAGACTTTAGTTTTCATTAAACTGACTTCTATGAAATAAGTTTTTTATTTGTTTCATTTGCATTTACCTGATTATTAGTGAGGTAGAGTATTTATGTTTTATCAGCCATTCTTATTTCTCTTCTGTAAATTGTCTATATTTACATATGTTTCTATTGGGTTGAATGTTTTTATATTTACTTATATTTACTTGTAAATTCTAATTTTTATTGCTTATATGCATTATAAATATCTCCTAGTCTAAAACATTTTTTTCATATTGCTGGAATATTTTGCTGTAAGAATTTTTTTGTTTTAATATAATCAATCATTATTTTTCTTTATAGTTTGTGTTACAATGTCTTAAGAACTCCTTTCCTACTGAGTGGCCATAAATTCTTATGTGCTTTTTTCCTAAAGGTATAAATTCTTTTCTTTTAACTTTTACACCTAAATTCCACCTGGGATTTAATTTGTATATGATGTGAAGAAGGGTTCTTATTATGTTTATTTCTCCCTATGAATAGCTACTATTCCATTTATTGGATCCTTTCCACACTGATCCTAAGACATACATGGGCCTATTCCTGAACTTGGTATATTTATTTATTGTTGCTACGCTATTCCAATGTCTTCATCATTATGCCTTTACAATAACTCTTGATAATGTGATATAACTAGTCTCCCCAACTTCTTCAAAATTTTATTTGTTATTTCCAGCCTTTAGTGTTTCATACACTCTTTTGAATCAGCCTGTCAATTTTCTCAAAATGAACAAATGACAACAACAAAAAACTAACTCCTGTATGAGCTCTTATTAGGATTTATAAACTAATATAGGAAAAATTGAATCTTTATGATATTAAGTGATCCTACTTCAAATATGGTATATCTCTCATTTATTTACATCTTGAGTCTTAAATAAAATTTTGTAATTTTATCATAAAAGACTTGCACATTTTTTGTTAAATTTATCCCTACATATTTCTAGTTTTTATTGATAGTATTCATTGTATATGCTTTTAAACTGAATTTTCTAATTTTTTATTGATGGTATATGCAGAGGTGGTTTATTTTATAGCCAGTAATTTTCCTAAATTTTTGTATTTTTTCTAATAATTTTTCTTTAAAGTCTCCTTCTAATTTTGAAAATCATATTAACTACAGTTAATGACAATTTTATTTCTCCTTTTTCTTTCCTTTTATCTTTTATCTTTAGTTAATGCACTGGCTAGAACTACCAGTTAAATATAAACAGAGGTTGGAGTCATTCTTTTCTTGTTCCAGATTTAAAGAAGTTATTTCTAATGTACAAATACTAGCTATAGTGTTTCTAGTTTTTTAATGACTTTTTCCTTGCTGAAGCCTGCAAAAAGTTACCTTTTTTATAATCTTTTCAGAGGACCAGCTTTTGATTTTGTTTTATATTTTATTAATAGCTACTTTTATTATTTTCTTTATTTTACTTTATGTTTGCTCTTTTTGCTTTTTAAATTCTTGAATTGAATGCTGGGCTTATTAACTTTTATTCTTTTTTCCTCTCTAATATAGGGATTTAAAGATGAAACTCTTATTTTAGATTTAACTACCATTTTTGTTGCTTCCTGTAAGTTTTGTTATGTATTATTTTAATCAATATTAACATTCAGTTTTAAATATTTTTTTAATTTTCCTTATGTTTTTTGCTTTGATACATGAGTTGTTTGACAGTGTGCTTACTAATTTTTAAATCCACCTGGAATTTTTTTGTTGCCTTTTTGCTTAATATTTTAATTTAATTACATAACAGTCGGATACTATATCTTGCCAATTCTTTTTATTCTATCCTTCTAAAATACTTAGTAAGCACTCACTAAATTTTCTCATTCTCTCCAATATGTCTCTTAACTTCTTATTCATATTTTCTATTTTTTCTCTTCAGTGCATTCTGGTTGATTTCTTCAAATTAACTCAAATTTGAATCAATTACAGTTGACTATTTCACTCTTAAGCTATATCTAACATGTTTAACCTATCTGATAATCTTTTAATTTCAATTACTGTGTTTTTTTAATTTTAGAATTTCTATTTGTTTCTTTTTTTGCAAATTTAATTTTTCTTATATTTATAATTTATATTGTATGTCTTTATCATGTTCAAAATTCTTATTTTATGCTCTCTATAAAATAAAGACATTAGATTTTAATCCATCTTTTTGCTGTGTTTTATTACTCTTGCTCATGGGTGATGTTGTCCTATGTTTTATAATTTTAGGTTATAACTTTAGATTAATCTTTAGAAGGAATTTATCTGTGGAAAAACTGTGAAATGTGGTTTAATAGCAATCTCCTTCCCAAGAAGTTTACAACAGATTCTGCCAGATGTTTCAGAGTTATGAGTACCCTGGGGATCTTTTGAGTTAATTTCTCAGGTTGTGATTATTTTCCTGTATTAGTACAGATTCAAATCTCAAACAAATCCACAGTGATATGTCTTTGAAGGAAACATTTTCTAAGACATAGCTTTCTTGTCTCTTCTGTGTTGATAGTAATTTTTTTTTTCTAGAGCCTTCCATTCAAAGGTCACAACTTTGTGCTGAAGATCTCTGTTCCAATCCAAAGAGTCTCAATTTTTCATCTCCACATAATGGTTAAAATTCAAGCCTTTGATTTAAGAAGACCAACTACATTCTCCCAAGGGCAGCAGAGCATCAGTTTATGTTTATTCCTGAGGTTTTCAATTCCATCTTTATTTCTGACCTATGGTGATGATCTATTTCCTTTCAAGATCAGATGTGCATGAAAGAGGTTGATTATTTTATTGTACTTAGCATTCTAAGTGTTTGTACAAGGCACAATATTATCAGCCATGTTTCTAGAACTAGAAGTAAAAACTAACTTATCTTCTCTAGTAAAAATCAACTTATATCTCAATTGGCAAGCTGAATTCTTTTAACTTACCAATTGGGAAATTATTTCAGTTCAGAAGTGTTTTATCCAAAACCTGTTTTATCACTCTTAGTCCCAGTTTCAGGTAACCATATGAAAAAATATATAATTAAGGTCAATACATAGCCCAGAGTTACAATTAGATAGAAACTACACAGCTTCACGTGGATCCAAATAAGTCTTTCCATTTTCTGGCATCTCTCAGAAGATCTTTCAGTCACATTTTTCTCCAATGTCTAAGCACAGGTCATTTCTCATGTAAGTTTTTTCTGCTCACTATCAACAAACTGTACCAGTTTTTCTTCTTACTTTCCATTCATTCAGTATAGCTTTTCTAAGTTCCTGCTCTATCCTAGACACTAGGATATTGCCCAAAACAAAACTAACAGAGTTTAAATCCCAGTCAGTGCAGGAAAGGAATAAACAAATTAATATATTTTAGATTAAAAAATAAACACATTAATAAACATACTTTAGGTTAAACTATATGAAATGGACAATATTTGACTGTTCTTAATCCACAAAAAGGCAATTTCATATGATTCAACTTAATAAAATATGACAGATGGTGATATGTGCTATCAAAAAGAAGGCAGGGTAAGTGGATAGAGTGATGGGGTGGGTGTGAATTTGCCATTTTAAATAGCATGGCCACAAAAGCCTCTCTTAGAAAACATGCTTGCACAAAGATCGAAATGAAGTGAAGACATGAGTATGTGGATATACGGAGGAAGAACATCCAATGAGAGGGATGTGTATGTGGAGAGGTTTTGAGAAAGGAATTCATATGGCATATTCAAGAAACAGCAATAAAAGCCAAGGGGTCTGAGTGAAATAAATGAGAATAAGAGTGGTGCAAGATGAGGGCAGAGAGGTGGCAAGAGCCCCCAGGAATTCCATTAGCCACAATAAAAACTTTCTATCTCGCTGGTAGTGAGATGGGACGTCCTTGGAAAGTTCAGACAGAGGAATGGCAAAGCATGACTAGTGTTTTCAATGGTATAGAGGCCAGTCTCCAGAGGGCAGAATGGACATAGGGAGCTTAGTTAGGAGACTATTGCATTAGCCCAGGAGTGAGACCATGGTAATGAAGACTTAGGTGGTAGCAAATGAAATAATGAAGAAAGGCTGGGTATTCATAATGCTTTCATGATTCTTCTAACCTTTCTTTTTCAAAGCATATTTGTTGCATCAATGTCTTATCCCCAAACAAGTACATTTTCAAGCTTTCATATCCTTACTTTGTTTGATTCTAGTGTCAAAATCATCTTGCCTGCCTGCTGCTTGATTCCAATAAGGAATTTTTAGATCATCCTACATTCAACACCCTCAAAATCTACATTTGCATGTATCATAGCCTAACACATCTGCATCACCACTTTTGTCTCTAATCATTCTCAAGACAATGGCATCATACCTGATCAAGGAGGAGTTGGAGTTCAGTATGCAAGAAACATCACCAAAAAAAATGAGCATGTGGCTCCAGAGGCCACCACTATGCTTCTGTCTCTTCCTGTAGACTATAACTGCTGGGTGGGCTGGATCACAGCAAGAAACAGCAGGAAAGAGCCATTCAGTCCACTATGATGCAAGGAGGCTTCTCTGAGCAAGAAAATGCCTAAACCTATCCCTGCAGCTGGGCCCCTTCCTAAGAAGCTTCTATGCTTTGCAACTCCCCAAAGAGGAAGTTGTCTAAGGGGGTTACAACCCTAAGAGGGAGAAGGTGACCACAGTTTAAGTGCATGTGAATGCAACTTCTGTAACTTCTGGCCCCATTTCCCCCTCATACCCACAAACACAAAGGGCTAGGTGCATTCTATTAAATATTTAGGGCAAAGTAATAAGTAACTAGTTAAGCAAGGTCAATACCAGGTCACAATAAAATGACAGAAACCTAGTTTCTGTCTTTCAGTGCAATGTATCATTCAAGAATAAAGCATAAAAAATGTTTATCAAATATAATTAGTCTAAGAGGACAAGTCATGTTAAAATCATTTACCAATATATCTTATGTTAAAAAAATAATCCTAAAGTATAGCTTGCATGCAATATGCAAACAGCCTAAGGAGAGAATATGACATTAAAATATCACTAAAATACTGCTCAGCTATAAGAATTTACACACTTAAGATTTAACAGCACGGACCCTATACTGGGTCACAAGAAATAGTATTAAATGAATATTCCAAAACCTATTTTCTGAAAAGGCATTTTGCAAGTGTATAACTAGGCACACCTTTTTTTCTGAGAAAAAAAAAATACTTCGTGAATTGGAACGAGAAAACAGAAATCAAAAGATATTTATCACTCTGGTCTCTCCTATATTTGTAAATAAAGCAGAAACTACACATCTTAGTAGTCAAAAAAATTAAGTTAGATCTGAAGCAATGATATTTAAGACCTGAAATTACAGCCCAAATTCAACCTGCTATCTAAAGCATTTATGATGCCAGATAATGTAAAAGAAATTTGAAATAACTATCAAAAATTTTGCTAAATGACCTTTCTTTGAATTTCATTGCTTAAAATGCTCTTCTGCTAATATTCTGAAGTTTCTTGCAATACCACATATACTCTCTGAGCCCACAAACTGAAAATCTATCTTTTCTGTAAGCACCAACTCTACCTTCGGACACACTGATTTTTCTTAAAATTGTTTCTCACAGCATGGATATTTTTGTTTGGAAAAATAAACATGTATTATTTCATTTCCTAAAAATATCTAATGCAAATATGGTAACCTATTTTAATTTAATGGTGCTTAGTGGCAGATACCCAGAACTTTATTGTTTATTCTGTACTTTTGTATAATTGAAATGTTTTATAAGATTTTAAAATTTAATCTGCATTATTATTTTAAATTTTTTCTTTTTTCCCCCAGCTTTATTGAATGCATGGATTTTTTTTAACTTATAAATTATCATTCATGTTTCCTAATACTATGCAAATGATATAACAACATTGAAGGAAAAAAATTATTTTTTAGTTTGGAAGTTCACTGCACATAAAAGCATGCTCTTCTGATGAGCCTGTGTCAGGTCCCCAGTCCTTGATCAGTGAAAATAAGCATTTCTAGAGGCATGATAGGACACATCACCAAACACTCAATAGTCTGGGTCTGGCTTGGCTCTAAGAAGCAAAAATTTGCACAGAAGTGACCTTATGCCCCTTCTCGATCTAATAACTTTGATTATTTTCAAGTACTGAGATTAGATTAATATCAAAGCTAAAAATGTATGGAGGGATGGAGAATATGACATTAATATACTTTTCAAACAAAGAAATATATTTTTTCTCACTTACAAATAAAATGTCTTTTTTAAAAATTTCACTCCAGTTTGGACAATCAATATCCACAATTCCACAGCTCACTTTGTATATGTATTGGGTCAAAGATCAGCTATAGACTCACTCCAGCTCATTTACTTAGATTCTCTCTAATAATGTTTCAGAAGAGCTGAAGTTCTAAATGAGGAGAGCCTATGAAATGTATGGTAAACTGGAGTCATTAGGCTTTGGGGAGCATTGAAAGACCTTTGAAATACGGTGGTGGTAAAAGTATGAGTATGGACTGATAATGAGACGTATGGAAATGAATGATGCTGCAGCATTCAATCTTTTAGTCTGAAGATTTTACTCCTATGGAAAGAGTAGAGAATTGGAGCAGTATTAAGAGATCAGGAACCACCCAGAAGAAAAGTAGTTTACCCAATCCCTCTGGCTTGTCCCTTTTCTTCCTCATAGATCCTCTCTATCAGTAAATTATAAATAGTGCTTATACAATTCCTAGACTCTGTTTTTCATCCTATGCCACATTTCAGAGGAACAGCTTTAGGAAAAATATATATGAACCATAGTGAAATTTTGATTCCTACCACTTGGAACTTGACTATAATGTTGAATAGACTGGATTGCATTTTGGTGATTATACACATTGCTGGATTAACAATGCTTTGAAAAGCCAATAATCACTAGACTGAGAAAAAACAACTCACCAGCACCTGGGTCACTATGTGTTATGAACAGCAACTAAAAGACCAAAGGACATTAGTATCCAAAGCCAATTTATTGAAACTAATCAGATGGCATAAAGATAACCAGAAAGTGCCATGGTTCTGCTGATAGCAGTTCTTCTGCAGGTTTCGACCATTTAATTTTTAATCTGGGCTCCTAAAGCAAAGGCTCTTTGCACCTTGCCCCAGAGATTCTGAGTAAATGCATTTTATTTTTAGACATGTTCTCTCTTGACACAGGGTTCCACAAAAATGAAGGAACGAGTCATTCCCCAGGCATGCTAGGAGTTGTTGCTGTCTCTTCCCTCTTCCTGCAGAGCAAGCTATTTCACTTGGCCTTAAAAATGGGTATGCCAAAAGATTTTACTTGTTTTGAAACATTACGTTGGCTCTTTTTGATAAATTAAAGGTTCTTCAGAGTTCAGAGTCCATCTCAATTTTATAGTAATGAGCTATCCTATGAGAAAGAAAAAAAATCTCAGTTGGTGTTTTTATTAAAAACTCTGTTATTACCATTCTAGCAAAAGAATCGATTGTGAAGAGAAAAGGCACACCATCTTCATTAATATTATTCGCTTATCCTCACAGATGCTTAGATAATACCATGCATCTGACATGCCTGAAATTAGTACTAAAGTCAAGGATATTACATCAAAATGAGCCAAATGACTTGATGGTTTCTAAAACAATAATTCAAAATGGGTTTGTCAATATTTCAGAAACTATACATTCCAGATTAGCCTGTAATAATGGGACAGTGTAAAAAGAAACCTGACTCAATGATAAATTATTCACAGAGCTATGTGGTGTTATTAAGCACTAATTCAACAAAGCTACCAATGTATTATATCTATAAAATCTTTCATACTTCTGAAAATGATCCTTAGAAGAGTATATTTTTGACATACCTCTTCTTTTTACATGCTTCTAAAATGATGTTTTAGCCAGGGATGACTAGACACGATCCCTTTCTTCTTGGTCTAAGATCCCGTGACAACTACAGAGTCCTGGGTTTAACCAGAAATGTCAACATTATATTAAGAGCCAAAAATACATTTCTTCCTATCATGCCTCTGTTATAGGATTAAGATGCCCAGGTCATGTTCTTTTATACACATGTCAGTATCCCCAATCTACCAGAAAACACAACCGGAAATGTATTATTCTGTGGTTATTCAAAGATGCTCTCTCGCCCAGCCCCGCCTTCAGGCAGGTGAAGCATTAGTCATTCCACTTTACAGATGAAAGAAGTGATTTCCGGAGCATTTGTGCTGTCAGAACTCAGCTGTCCTTCCAACTAAACCCAAAATAACAGTAATTAATAACAATGCACAGTTTCTATGGTGTCCTTCAATATAAACTTGTAGCCATAACTTGATTGGATCTGGCAAAACCATGTATAAAATAATGTAAAATGCTTAAAGTTCATGAAGAAGGAGATAATTGTTAATAACATAGACTATGTCATCATGACATGTAGACATAATCTGATTCATCTAGTAATGAGATGTGTGGTCTCAGAAAAGTCATTAAACCTTTTTTGCCTCATGCTCCTAATCTGTGAAATGGGAATATTAATGGTATCAACATTGTATGGTCATTGAAAAGATTAATGAGAAAGCGTACATTAAGCACTTAATGCAGAACCTGGTATATAGTAAATGCTCAGTTAGTACAGCCATTAACATACAATGAGAGTGTTTATTATCAGACATTGTCCCTCTCATAAAAAAATCTACTGAAAAATAATAGCATGGTTCCAACACTTTCTAAAAGAGGACTGCTACTTCAATTTCCCCAGCTCAGACAATGTCATATTTATCCTTCTCCTTTATGCAAATTTAGTAATCGTCCCTTCATATCAGACCATGTCAATCACATCAGCTAAGATTAGAAAGGGAACATATATTTCAACTTTACCAACAGTAATTTATTGGAATAACTCAGAATTCACAGGGAATCTCTCCTTTATATGTCATAATACTTGTTTACGACTAATTTTCCATTTCCTAAAAAATTTCTCAGTATTTCAAGATATTGGTCTTTGGAATGAATGAGAAGTGGGTTCAAATCCTAACTCTGCTGCTTACTAGCTGTATGACCTGAGCAACTCACTTCTTCCCTATGATCCTCAATTTCCCCATTTACAATTAGACATAATTATGCCATAGGAAATTGCTATAAGGATTAAATAATTTAAGTTCACAATTAATTGCTTTTTATCAACATTATTATCATCAAGTCCTCCAGACAAAGCTTCCTTTCAGCAATGATTTACTCCTGGGCCAAGACAGTACAACATATTTTCCAACCTGACCTCAGAAAATGATTCCTCAAACATTGCTTCTGTACACTTTTTTACATTTCTCCAAATTCATGGTATCATTTTTAATTATATTGATGATGTTTAACAAGCTCATCAACTGTCTAGACACATTCATTGTCAAAGAAAGAGCTCACAATTTTAGTATCACATTTCGAACCTTAGATTTTAATTTTAGCAGATAAAAATTGACACATTTCCTCCACTCATCTTTACCAACCCTAACTTATGTGGAATCTCCTGAAAGAATACTACCAGATTCTACTGTCACTACAGCTGGCCAAAGTAGTACTCTCTACCTAAATTGTTGCCAGAACTCACTTTACATGTTAAGTTCAAAATCACATAACCATCTCACCCCAAAGATACTGTTTCGAGCCCTACACGCTTTGATGTAGTTGTTAAGATTTCTGTCTTGTATTAAAAGGAGTCGTTAGCTTACAGTGTGTCTGAAGGCATTTAGCATTTAGCTCCCTGATAAAATGACAAGGTGCTGAAGGAGACTGCAGAGATCTTACATTAACTTCTGTCATAACCAGTGGTTTGGGAAGTAAAGCCATGTTAGAAAGAGTTTGTGCCAGCAGATGCTGACAGAACTCAGCAGCTCCTCAGACAAAATGAGCATCTCTCTATCAATATGGGCCCCTTACCTCCATGGAGTGCCTTATGCAATCCCAGCTGCAGAGGGATGTGAGTTGCCAAATACAGAAGCAATCTGTCCCCTTTCCTAAAATGAGGTTGATTCTCATTATTCTTAAGGAGTCACACGAGCTGTTGGCAATTTGCTCAAGTGAAAAGCAAACGATATTGAGTAGTTGCAACACTTCAAAACTCAGAGAGCAGCATAAACCAAATGTGCCCACAGCCCCAATTTACTGGCAATTTCTGGACAGATCTAATAATAGCTGAGACAAAAGGAAGAATGAAGCCTGTCACCCACACCTCACTAGCCAAGCCTGGCTTTTGCAATGTTAAACTAACGGAAAGAGAGAATTATTTAGTAACTCCCTTCCTCTCCATTGCTGCATTACAAAACAGTTGCCAGAATGATCTGCTCTGACTGCCCATACTAATGGTGGCATAGCCCTGTTTCACACCCTCTCCTTGGGTATCAACTAAAGTGATGGTGTGTGAATACAACTGCAGTAAATAGCAGGCTTTATGGAATGAAACATCATACAATTTAATAAGAAAAGTAAATGGAAAGACATAAATGGACAACTCATAAAAAAATAAAAATTATATGTGTGTGTGTGTGTGTGTATGAAAAGGTTTGACTAAAAGGTTTGACTAAAGGTCTCACTAATAAGACCACAAAATGAAACAAAATAAGAAGCTATTTTCCCATTAAAATCTGTCAATATTTTAAAAAGTAAAATATACTCATTGCTGAAGAATTTGCAATGAATTTGGAAAGTTCATGTGTTATCATTAGAAATAGCAACTATTAACACAAATTTTTAAAAAGCAGCTTACCAATAGGTACATTATGTTTTGAAAAATATTCAAAAGGAAAAACAAAATACATTCAAAATGTTTACTACAGCCCTTTTATATAGCAAA
Source organism: Pteropus alecto (assembly GCF_000325575.1). Classification (NCBI taxonomy): domain Eukaryota; kingdom Metazoa; phylum Chordata; class Mammalia; order Chiroptera; family Pteropodidae; genus Pteropus; species Pteropus alecto. The sequence goes on from NW_006431912.1 coordinate 1,969,174, forward strand.
ATAAATAAAAATAAAACAAGGAAAAAATCTTATAAGAAATATGATAATAAAAGAGTAAATGCTTAAAAAACCCAGGCAGGAACAATTTTAAAATTCTGTTTGTGAAAACTAAGTTACCTGGGAGTTCTATGGTTTTTAAAATTTTATTGTGAAATATTCCTACATACAAAATAGTACACATAATGATTATAAACACTATATGTAATTTCAAGTGAAAAAATCAGGACACAAAATTGTATGTACAATATGATCACAACTATATATAAAAATTTGCTTTGTATTATGTCTAGAGAGAAATAATCTGAAGTCTTCACAGTGGTTATTCTTGGTAGTAAAATGATAGGTAATTTTTTTCTATTTTCCCTGCTTTCAAAACTTTATTTAACTTCTATTAAATATAAGCTCATCATATTTACTATCTTTAATTTCAGACGCTAAATGGGAAAAACATAGGAACCACCATACTCACTTATTGATTTTTTCGGCAAATATTTATTGAATTCTTATGATCACAAACACTAGGTATCAAAGGAGATACGTGTGAGATATATTTCACATTATGGAAGCATTTAAGAACAACAACCAGATAATGGAATAAAAAAGTAGAAAAATAAACTCATCATAAATTTATTCAAATTCATAAGTATACAGTTACATTGTACAAGATAAAAGATGAAGTAAATTTTGTGGGGTCTTGTCCCTTTCTTATGTAATAATGGTAATCTGGACAAACGCTCAATTAACAATTCCACATTCTCAGGCAGAATCTGTACTCAAGGTGATTGAAAAATTTATTCAGACCAAGGGAAGAAGCCAGGAAGAACTGTCTGCAAAGCTGTCCTCTGCCTTTCTATGACCTATCTGTTGTTATCTATGAATAATTTTATTCTGATATTATCTTTGTAACTATAAGAAACTCATAAATTCTTGATCTTAGATATCATTTTGTCTACAAAATTCATCTATTTCAAAAATCTATAATAACATTTTCTGTGACAAGTAACTCAAAAATTGTCAAAGTAGTGCCTTCCATTTATGGACAGTTTTACTTAATTCAACACATTTATTAAAAATATCTTCTAGGTGTCAAGTGCTGGACTAGCCCCCTTTTCACAAGATGAGTAAGAAAAGGCCCCTGCCTGTCAAAGAGCTCACTATGCAAAAGAGAAACCTTGGAATGCACAAACTCTTTGATCTATAGTTTATCTGTAGAGCCCTGAATGCTCTCCTAGCAGTTTCACCACATTTCTGGGCACTAAGAAGAGAATGGCTATTTCTGCTTTGCAGATAAGCCTGGTCAAGAATGAGTGGCATAAAGTAGTAATAAACAGAAAAAAAGGAACCATGGTTGGATAACTTTAGCAAATTTCTCTTGAAGATTTAAAGCTTTACAATGTATTTTTTTTTTCAGGCTCAAATCTTTCAGTAAAGAATTCTATTTAGGTTCATTTAATCTTGTGCCCCTCCTTCATCATCACCACCATTCATTTTTAAATGGAACCATTTTTCATGCTACATCTGTTAACATCTCATGGAAAATTCACTGGGGAAAGTTGCTCTAATCTGGCCACACTTTTAACAGTAGTAAACTGAGGCTCTGAGACACTTAGTAAATTTCCCACCCAAAGTCATACCCATAGCTGTTACAGAAACAGGGTTAGAGCCCAGGACTCTAGTCATTTCAATGCTAATCCTGTGTCCTATAGAAGATCACAGACATCGTCACATTTTTAAAAATCATATATTTTTGGATATTGACTAACAATTTTAGTACAGAGCAGGGAATTACTACAAATTCAAAGAGCAAAAAAATACTAAAGTCTGAAGTGAATATAAGTCAATAATAAAACATGAATTTAAAACAAAAAAGCCTGTATTCTCAATCTATAGGAGAGAAGACAAAACTAGTCATGATGAAGAGACTGAACTAATTGCTCTCTAGGGAAGTCATATCCTCTGCTTGTTAATCTGTTCAAGGGCCAAAGACTATGACTTTCCATGGGTGCTACTCTGCCTAAAGTTGATCATCCCAGTGGCGGAGATGAACAGCAAAAACAGACAATAACGAAATCCGTCTCTGAAAGCCATCTACTTTCACAATGAGTTCCTGAGTTCCTGAGGGACCTTGTGTCCTCTACACTGGATGTTTCATTAAAAAATAGGATAGATTATCATCTACTGGGAAAGGTATGAGAATAGTCCTGCCGAAAGGAAAAGAGATGAACTTGATAAAATTTCAAAGTCATTACTAACCTTCCAAGAGAGCCTATGAGTCAGAGGTTAGCCATCCTGTCTGTCTGCTATCCAGAGACTCTGCCTCACATTGCGCTTCTTTGCCTCATATTTTGATCATCTTATTGTTTACTGATCTCTGTCTACCCTATGGAGAGACATGAAAATGAAAAATGATCGGAAACAAATTCTATTGAATTGCTTCCCAGAGAGTTTTATTTTTTGAACATAAGATACAATAGAAGAAGGTAAAAATTGCAGCTAAATATGAATTGGATTGTATATGCATTTTTGTATCCCATTTCTTGATCAACTAGAAACAACCCTGAATGTTGGAATAGTAATCTCTGACCAAGGTACAGTAGAGAGGAGCTGCTCTAGTCAAAGTTCCAAACTTAGGTTTTTCAGAACTAATTTTTCTACTCCAAATCAGAATTTATAAAGTTTTGAACAAATATAGCCTCCCCTACGTCTTTTTATAATCTGCTGCTAAAAAGGAAATGGTTCTGGGAAACTTTAGAGACATTTCAATATGTAACTAAAATGACTACCTTTCTATTCAATTCAACTTCAAATTAAAACCATAAAAAAAAACAACCATGACCCTAAAATCTCTCTCATTTAAAATAAGAAAATGTATGTTTTTAGTTTATTTGAATTAATTAGCACCGATGGTCTCCAGATTAATTTTGCTCAACATGAAACATGGGGTTAGATTGAGTTTAGCACTTACAACCTAACGATAATGTTCAAGATTTAAAGATTTCAATGTTTTTTTTAATCAATTTTCATCAATTAAACTTAAATCCTTCTATAAGCATTACACAAAAGAAAAGCCTCTTAAATTAAGTATATAATAAGAAAAAAAAGAAATTGACAACTTCCTGGACCCTGTGTGTGCATGAAACAGATAAAAATAATGTTTCTGCAGTTTGTTATTCCTTTAAATTCCCCCAATCCTGTATCCTACATCACACATTCAGCAGGGAAAAAAAAAAAAAAATGAAGTTCTTTATGTCCTCTGGCTTTAATCATGTCCTGTAACTAAGTGACTGACAGAACTTCAGCTCAGTCTGTGCAATTTTGGCACAGAGAACATCCCCCTGAGGCTCTCTAGTCTCCCCGCCAATCTTCTATTTCAGTGAAAGAAAGGGGAAAAATAAACATGCTAAGATCCATCTGATCTACCACCATTACACGCAAAGTTTATTATCACCTGGATTTAGCAAAAACATCAATTTCATTATGGCCCTAACACTCACTACATGAAATAATACAATTGTAGAATGGTTAGCCAACTACACCTGAGTTGTTTCTGTCCCTCAAACATTGGAAAGAATACCTGGTGTGATAACTTTTTATAGGTAAGCGGGGCTAAAAAACTTTGGAAAAAAATATAGGAAAAGAGCAGCATAGCATAGTTGTAGGCCTTTGGAGTCAGGGAAACCTAAGTTCAAATCCTGACACTGACATTTACTTGTTGTGGAGCTTTCACCTCTGACCCTCAATTTCTTCCTATAAAACTGGGACCATGGTAGGTCTTCGCATGTAAGTGCTTATTAAATGATAGCTACTATTATCATTATCTTCTTAACAAAAGACTCCTTGGACCACAGAAAGACTCTATTTTATGTCAAATATCCTGCAGACAGAGGAGGGTTTCCTTGTCTTGTGATTTAATCTTAAAATGTAATGATTTAACAAAAATGTGCAGAGCCTAAGACTATCTCTGGTTTTCAGTAGAGTAGAATTAAAGTCACATTATGGAAACCAGAAATCACCTTTTAAAATATACTGACATTATATATTTATTTTCAACAATATTTTCTAACTTTGCCAGCTAAACCTTGGAGAGCATCCCTCCCACATAATAGGGTATCGTTTCACACAAACAGTGGTAGTGGGTAGAAGGGTGAGGTAGAAGAAAATCTCACATCTCATTTTGAAAGATAACCCTTGAAAAATGGAACAGGGAGAAAAAATGCAGTTGGAATCAAAGTAAGATGTGCCTCGACTCTATTTATTTATTTATTTATTTTTTACTTTGAGACAACCACTTGTTATTTGTGCAAGAAAGAGAAACAGTCTAGGTGGGGGTGGAGAAAGAATGGTAGAGGAGAAATCACTACAAATTATAAACAACTCAGGCTTTGCGATTGACAACTTCTCTTGAGACTTCCCAGGGGAGCCAATTAGTGCTAGTTGCTGAGGTGGGTTTGGTCACATAAACTTCTGTGCTAATGTTCACCTGTGCTACACCTACCTATGATGAAGTGACAAAGCCTTTGTTAATGAGGTTTATGACCAAACATTCCACAGCTCTAGAGAGTCCTGCTAAGGACTCTAAAACAAATGTCTTAGGGTAACCAGCAGGGAAACTCTATTGCCTTATTAGAAACCGTGACATTTTAAAATAATGATTTGGTTTATTCTTTCTACTCCCCTTTCCTTTGTTCCTTATGACCTGAGGCAACAGTGACCACATGCTTGTATAAATTCTAATCCATTGCTCCTCCAACTGCTGGGCCTGACTGTCATCCTAAGTGGGAGGAAAGATGTCACAAGGAGATTATAAATCCAAGCAAAGAACAAATAACAAGAATTAGTAATAACTCTAGTCATTGTCTCTGGTAGCAGTGGAAGGCACAGCTAACACAAGCTCTCCAACATAGTTAAAGCAGAGTTCAGCGACATCTGGGAAGCGGCTTGACCAAATTGCTCTTGCAATAAAATTCATGACATGTTTCTATGGCTTCAATATACAGAGCTCAGGATGCCTTGGAAATGCATTTAACGTACCCTTAGACATACTGACACCAATTTGTTGTCTTGTTTCCTGAGGAACACCACTCATCCTCATGGAGGCAAAACTACTTGGTTCTTACTACCCAACAATCAAGCAGCAAATGTTGACTGAAGCCTATTATGAGTAGAGCACCATATAAGGCACTCTGGAAAGGAAATGCCTCAAAGTCTTTGACTTTGAAAACACAATGAATAAAATTATCACATTGGATGATAAGACATGTGAAAAATAATAAACTAAAAAACCTGAGGGAATTCTGAAAAAGGAAACAAAGAGATAAATGCAGGAAAGGATCCTTAGAGGAGATCAGATATGAGTTTAATTTTTTAAATGGTGAGACTTAAATTGGAGGGATGGGTAAAATATACGGAAGCAAAGCCTTAGAAGTGAGAAAGCACAAAATGTGAAGCCCTAAATTATAAGACCCAATGGTCTAAAGGTACTCAGATTCCCCTTAAGCTCAAATCTTCATGAAAACAATTAAAGCAAAATAAAAGATAGAGTTCCCTAAATTTTATGTATGCTAACTTCTCCCTGACATGATTCTGTTTTTGTGGCTAAGATAAGTGGCTGCTCATCAATTTGACCTCAGTACAAATGGAACAGAACGGTTCCTTGACCTAGTGGCACCAAAGAAATCACAAAAACACTGGAACAAATGCTCTCCACCCCACCCCATACTCTTTCTGTTGCAGCCAGTAGTTCTCTCCATGAAAAAATTAGAATTAGAGAAGATAGTCAAGGCAAAACAAAATCGAGAGAGACAGGCACCAAATTCCTTTCAAGGTCATTAGGCAAATGAACCTAGATGTCTGGAAAGTGTGAAGTATAGTTGGTGACAAATTCAGCACCATTTGTAATGTTTGTATCAACAAAAATACATCACTCTGACACAGAGCTGTGAACCGGAGATGGGAGTTATGTCTTCATGATCCATTCTTCCCTTTAGCTTCCCTGGAGCACCTCTGAGGTTGGAAAAGCTTGGAGGAATTAGAGGGGACCTGTGCACTCTGCCCACACACATCACTCCATCACAAATCATGGAATAACAAAACTGTACAGCTGAAAAAAAAATATTTAATGTAATCCTTACCCAAAAAAGACCCTTGGAACTCATTCATTAATTCAACAGATATTTACAAAGTGCTTACTAAGTGCCAGGCATCACTGTGCTTGACACCAAGAATCTAGTGATGAGAATTACAGGTGTGTTTCCTGCTCTGCACAGTTTACAGGAGAGAGGAGAAATAATTGGAAAGTGGAAATATGCTTGACACATACTTGACACTGTGGTTTGACTACCTCTTTTTCACCTCATTGGTGAGGGAGGGGCTCCCACTGTAGGGATATGAGGCTGGTTGAACACAGGACACCCAACACTGAACAGACGAGATCCACAGTAGTTCATTAGCCACATATACTCACAGCCCAGGGAAGGACACTTCATGTCACACAGGACTAGATGGGGGCTGCACTCAGAAACAGAGTGAACAAGCAGAGGCTATGAGAGGCAGGCTTTGTAGTAACGAGAGAGTGAAGTGACCAGCTAGGCGCCTTATCCACAGGAGTACAATGGAGAGGGGAACTTGCAGTTGGGCTATTTGAGCCCCTCCTTGTTTTACCAGAGGTCAAGGCAGCACATAATAGCAAATCTTATCATACAATAGGAACACCTAAAACTATTCAAGGTCCGACTCTGAGATTATGATTCAATCAGAAAGCTTTAGTTAGTGGGAGTTTAGAGCCAGAAAAATTCATTTTCTCTTTCGCTCCTCCTACAATCTACATAGCAAAATAGCTCATGCATACAAAAGGTCCTGGGGGTCACCCATTTGTGTCACAGGTCCAATACCAATGCCAGGCTCCTGAAAAAACACTACACTTGTTCTGGGATGTCACACTGCCTTTCCAAGCTGAGTGCTGGCAGGGCAGATGAGATTAAGGGCTCTTTGGAACAGCCTCTCTGACAATTGTACTCAATACAAGTTAATGAAGACATAAAGCCCACTCATGTTCGTGAACACAGTTCACTAGAGCAGAAACAAAGTTACAAAAATGCAGAAGGTGGCAGGTCCTCCTGAAAAAGTAGACAGCTTGGTATAAGCAGCTGTGCACAGGAAGGGTGTTTTGTCGAAAAGTTTGAGAAGTAACAGAAGGCAGGAAGTAGGAAGCTAGATACAACAGGAAGAACTAGCAGATGTTTACAGGGTTGAGCCCACTGTCATCAAACAGAAGGCCACATTCCTGCCCTAAACACAATCTTAACAGCAATGAATGTGAAAGAAAAAGAGAAAAACAGAAAGAGACAGACACAGAGAAGAAGAGAGAGATAGAGAGACAGACAGAGATCAGAGACCTTAAATCTCTCGCCAAGAGTGTATTTTGTTTCCCCACAGCAGAGTATTGGAAAGTCCCATGAAAGCAGACTCTTCCTTTTTAATTGGCATACAATATCCTATTCATTTCAGGTATACAACATAGAGATTCAATATTCATATACATTATGAAATGATCCCCATAATAAATCTAGTTATCATCTATCATATAAAGTTATTATAATATTATTAACTATATTCTCTATGCTGTACATCACATTCCCATGACTTTTAAGTGAAAATTTGTACTTCTTAATCCCCTTCACCTACTTTGCCTGCCCCCCACTCCCCCAACTGGTCTTCTTTCTGGTAACCACCAGTTTGTTTATTATATCTATGAGTCTATTTCTGTTGTTTTGTTCATTTGTTTTTAAGATTCCACATGTAAGTGAAATCACATAATATTTGTCTTTTTCTGTCTGACTTATTTCACTTAGATTAATACCCTCTAATTCCATCCATGTTGTCACAAATGGAAAGATTTTATTCTTTTTTTATGTCTGAGTAAAATTCCATTGTGTATCATCTTCTTTATCCATTCATCTATTGATGGACACCTGGGTTGCTTCCATATCTTGGCTATTATTAATATTGCTGCAATTAATAAAGGGTGCATTTTTTTAAAATTAGTGTTTTCATTCTCTTTAAATAAAAACCTAGAAGTGGAATTGCTGAATTATATGATAGTTCAATTTTTACTTTTTGAGGAACTTCCATACTGTTTTCCATAGTGGCTGCACCATTTTACATTCCCACCAACAGTGCGTAAGGGTTTCCTTTTCTCTACATCCTTGCCAAAACTTGTTATTTGTTGTCTTTTTGAAAACAGCCATTTGACAGCTATGAGGTGCTATCTCATTGTGGTTTTCATTTGCATTTCCCAATGATTGGTGATATGGAGCATCTTTTCATATCTGTTGGCCATATGTAGGTCTTTGGAAAAATATTCATGTCCTCTACCCATTTTTTAATTGTTTTTTTTTATATTAAGTTGTCTAAGTTTTTATATATTCTTGGATATTAACCAAAATGTAAAATATCCAAAATACAGAAAGCAGACTCTAGAGAGACACAGAAAGTGGAATTAGATAGTTTTTGTGGAAGAAACTCCCAAGGTTCAAGAGTCTAACAATCTAAAAGTTTTACACAAGAAAAAGGTCAGCTTCCAAATAGAAAAATGCTGGTGTCTTTCTAATTTGCTCCCTTTTCTTCCTCTGCAGCCTTCCCCATGGCCAGCAGGTTTCCCAGGCTGGTGGAGATTCACCCTTGAGCAGCATGTGCCTGGGAGGATGCTTACAAGTAATGTGGAGGTGCAGGAGACTAGGAAACATCTAGACTTCTGATTCCTGTTCTCTGATGGTGTCCACACTTGGGTGTATAAGTCTTCGAATAACGTCATGTTGTTCAACGTCGTTGTCCTATACTATGTTCATCAATCCTCACTTTCTTTCCCTTGCCCAATTCTAGGCAGATATACAACCAAACTCAATAAACTTAAAAAGTTCATTTCTAAGAGGATAGAAGGAAGATAGCTGAAAGTCATACCCATCTGTCTTTTCAGGGCTATCAGTGAAGTGGAAACAGAAAGTCAATGGATACATTTTTCTTCCATTCCATGCTCATCTAAAACTCACGACTAGTTCTCCTGTGCTCCATACCAAATGATAATGTCCCAGCCATTTTCCTTTAGAGCAGGCTGAGAGGACTAAAGAAAAGCATATGGATGTCATCATAACCCCTATGGTTTCTGCCAGACCTCTCAGAAACTGCTTTATTCTTTCAGCTTCTCCTTTCACTGGACAGATCTTATTAAAATGACAGAAGAGAACTAAACTAGGTGACGAAATGAAGCATTATGCAAAAAATTATTAATTAGTTAAGGAGTTAACTAATTAATTACATTTTGATTATAATCACATTAGAAATAGGTTTGGGGGAAAGAACTAGAAAAAAATACATATTAATAAACAGAGAAAGAGAAAAAGAAATCTTTATCAGGGCCAGTTACTATTAATCAGGTTCTACAAGTGTTTGTGATTAGAACTGCTCTGTGTGTGCGCACATGTGCACCTGTGTTTATATCTTTCTATAGTTTCTAATTTTTATTAATGAGATTACAGTACATAAATATAAATATTTAAAACACATATATGCATAAAAGATAATTAGAACACTCCAAAACAGTACGCCACCATCAGAGCTCTTTATAATATAGGAAAAACAGCCTGAACTGGAAGCAGACACACTCAGGCTAGTCTCTTATTGTGTGTCCTTTGACAAAACACTTACGCTTTGGGCCTTAGTTTCTTCACCTGTAAAAACAAGGAAAACACCAGCTGCCCCACAGCATTTTCCTTGGGATTAAATATTATAACATCCGTAAAAGTACCTCGCCCAGTACTGGTATTTGGAAATACTCAAAAATGTTTATTTCCTTACTTTTACACAATTCCTCTGTTCAATGCAGGGATTTCATCCTCTATTTTGATTCTGGGCTCTCTGCAGAGATTAGATTGTGGAGGGCTTAACAACTTGCAAAAACTTATGAAACATCTGTTTCTAGATCTGTGTTTGCAGCTTTATTGCACCAAAGAAAACACTTTTCCTTTATCTATAAAATCTGTCTGCGGCAAGATTTATCAGGGCCCTGCAGGGCTTTCTGACAAAGTAAGGGCATCTCGCCTTGATTCCCAGTTGAAAGGTGGTTCTAGTGTGTGTGTTGCTCTTGGTGATGTTTTTTCCTCACTTACTGACTAACTAAAGGCTGTTCAAAGACAGAATCACCCAAAACCAGGGTGTGGGCGGGGAGGATGGAGGGAGCAGGTTTTGGTCCTGCACTTTGCAGGCCTGCAGACAGCAAGAAGGGAACTGCTGTGGTCTCCAGCACAATGAGTGATCCAGTTACAGACACAGAGAGACAGGTCTCTCCATCCTGTCCTGCCATTATCATCACAATCAAGGTCACATAAAGGAAATTGCCAGATAATGAAAAAAAAAAACAAACATTCTCAAACCAAAAGTCTCTTATCACCCTGACACACAAAATCATAAAGTATGGGGAAAATGTTTAAGAAAGTAATAGGCACCAAATGCAGTGCTCTCAGACACATTATATTCATAACTTCTAGAGGCCATCAATGACTAGAAGCTGGTCCTCTTGCTTTATAGGGAGAAGGAGCAAGGGAGCAACTTCCAAGAACAGCAGCACCAGCTATCACGAATGAGGTCCCTCCACAGAGGTAAAGGGGAACCTCTTCAGGTATGCTCTGGCTTAGCAATTTACAGAGAATCCATAGGGATGACATGACTGGAGAGATGCTTGTAATGTGATCCCAAGTCTCCAGGATAGTCTAGTTTTAGGTCAAAAGTTAGAAGGCCAAGATCTAGTCCTGGCTCTTCTTCCAGCTCCCTATAGGAGAGGAGGCAAATCTCTTGGGTCCTCTATTAAGAGTTATACTGTTAAAAGCATCTTTGTCTGAGGTCTAAAATTCTACTAAAGTTATATACAAAATTTTTGTCTATGGACAGATGTTCATTTTTCTAAGAAGAGTTCCATACCCTTCATCAGATCCTGAAAGAGGACGATGGTCCAAAAATACATTAAGAACTAAACTAAATAATGCATAACTTTCCTTCCAGATCCCAGTTGTCAGAGTAAGGCTTTCTTCTGATTATAAAAGCAATATACACTCAGTGTAGAAAATTTGAAAAATGTGGCCAAAAAGAAAAATCTCCCATAATTGGATTATTCGGAGATAACCACTGCTGACATTATATGTATATATGATGGTATAGTCACTGTTATGTTCTGTTATATTCCACATTCTCATACATTAATAATTCATTAAAAAAGTAACTTTAATAGTCAAATAATATTTAATCATAAATATTAATTATATTTTAACCGTTCCCTTATTGTTGGGTACCTATGTTGATTCTAATGTTTACCATTATAAACAATGATGCTGTGAACATTCTTGAAAGTCAAAATTTTCTTAGTATATTTTTGGGAGTAATGGGAAGCTACTAAAAGTTTTTGTGCAAGAAAATAGCAAAATCAATATTTGACTTATGAGATATATGAGGTATATGAGGTATATGAGGTATATGAGATGTTCAGAAGTGGGAGAGGCTTAGTGATAAGGTAGGTTATTATCTGAGAACCTGAACTAAGGAAGAGATAGTGAGACTAGACACAGATCCAGATATAGAACACATGCTAAAGGGAGAAAGGAGAGAGTTCAAGATTATGCTGAGGTTTCTAGCCTTCATGACTGGAAGATCAAATACACCATCAACCAAGACAGGGAAGTAAGACTGAGGAGCCTAATTCAGTGAAGATTTTTTTTGAGCTTTCTTATGACACAGTAAAGCCAGTAGCAATGAATAGTAGAGATTTTTCTTAGGGTCGGGTCTCTGCTTATCATTCAGGTCCCTGCAATCCATCTCTGAAACGGTAACTCTGGACTTAGATTTAAAAAGTCATCTTTCATTCAAATATTTTACCATGTAAAAATTTCTGCATCATTCTTGATTACTGGAATATATTCTTTTCAAAAATCATCTTGCCAAACAAGGAGAGAGATGCATTTCTTATAAGATTCTTTGAAAACACCATTTTTACTAATTCCAGAATACTGAAAATAATCAAAGTTGTAAAATTAGAGACTAATTGACAAAGAGGCTGTTAATGTTATTTTCATTTTTGAATGAGGTTACTATTATTTTTATAATTGCCCTCCCTAATGAGATAAATCTCTTCAGCAAGTATTTATTGAAAGACTTTTCCATGTGCCTGGCACTGGTACTAGATGCTGATGGTGTTAAGCTAAAGAAAACTGAGATCAAGCTCAGAGAAATGTAATTAACCCAATTCTTTCCTTATAACTGGGAATTAAAGAACCAAAACTAACCAGTTTCTTCTAACCTCTAATCCTCTAGTTTCACATTCTATTCTTTTCTTCACAGTCCCAGACCGGGTAAGAGAAAAATTGACCACTTTCATTGAGAGCCAGAGAGGCACAAAACCCACTAAAGAAAAATCCTTATAATTCTGAATGCCAGAGAAAATACCAGGAGAATGTTTTAAAAGTTCCAAGTCTTGCCTGTGCTAACCCAGTTTTCAGATAAGACAGTGGGAAAGAAATGTGATACGAACAGTTCAATATGATATTTCAAATGAAGCATGGCACTTAAATGGCCTCAGACCGAGTTATATACTTACTGCACTAGGTCATACTTTTACATATAAAAAGATACAACCTCTGCTCCAAAGAAAGATAAATAATTTGAGAAAATGGCACATAGCATTAAGAAAAGCAAAGTATGTAGAGATTATGATCTATGTCCTAATTGCAGGAGAAGATGAAACTTGAGCTGAACCTTGAAAAATAAGATTTAGATAAGCAGAGGAGATGTAGAATAGAGAAATTCAAGGAAAATTCCCAGGTGGATAAGGAAAGACATAGAAGCAAGAATAATTATAAGTAGCGCCCAAATTGGGAAGTAGTAGCCCAGAGAGAAAGCCTCCATCGAACTGTGTGCCAGGCTCTCCCTACAGGAGAAACACTGACATTCATTTGTACTGCAATATGGTCTAGAAAGGGATCAGCAACCCTCCACATGGAAGCCAGCATCAAAATTGTGCTCTGCAGATTGCTAAAGAATATCATCTGATAAAAGAGAAATTAGGAGAAGATGCTGTGAACTCAGGTGGCCTCTAAGGTGCATAATACTAGTGGAACACTAACAAAAGGCCCTGAAGATATTAGGCTTAAAGTGTTTTCCCCCAGTCCATATACTTATTCCTTCACTGCTTATTTACTAATACTGGTTTATGATATAAAATATTCCTAGGCAAAATGTGTATAAGAAATAAATTGCAATCTTTTAAACCTGTAATATCTTTCAAAATTTGGAATTATAACTCCCTGGAAATAGGATTCCCACAGGTCTGCAGATCTTTTAGAATGGCATGAGTTCATCGCTAGCCAAAGTAGAGTGTCGGCTCCATAAGATGAAGGGATTTTATTACTGTCTGCCCTACGCACTGCTGACTAGGTGTATACTGGGAAATTTATCACATACGACCCAGGAACCAAAGTAGAATAAAAGGTGGAAACTCAAAATATGGAATTGTGTCAGTTACTTCAGAATCTCCATTTAGTTCTGGAAGGAAATGAAATCCCCCACTCCCAAAAATAAATAACTGCTGCAAGTATATAAAGAATTTAATTGTTAACTGAGGTCCTTTAAAAATTATATTGTGATATGTTGGAAGAAGAAAATATGTCATTCAACCTAATTAGCATACTCCTCCACTTACTTTAGGTACACTTTTTTCAGATACTCTTCTATAAGAAGCTGAGAACTATGATAAACAGAGAAGCTACTAGCTATAGTGTGATTTGTCTATTTCTAGCGGTTCCACCCACCTCAAAAAGTTCTCACTGATCTGCCATGGCAAGCTCCGTTCTTCATATTACTAGGAATTTTGTTTATTAATATTTATTGATCATAGACTATAATATATACATGAGTTTGATGCTAAGGACGCAGTGGTGAACATAATAATCACTACCCTTAAGGAGCTGTTGAGGAAGATAAACCAGTAAAGAGGAAATTGAAGTTTGGTGTGATAATTGTAATCCTGGCAATAATAAAAAAGGATCTCATTCAGCATTGAGAAGTATGGGATCAGGTAAGGCATCTGTTCAGAGATAGTATCTTAACAAAAAGGAGAGAAAAGATTAGGCACATGAGAGAATGGAAAGACATTCTAAATTGAGGCATCACCTATTCAAGTCTTAGAACCTATAAAGAAAAATGCATCTAGGTTAAAGTGGGGAGAATTCCTAGAAAGGTGAGCAAGCACTGAACCAATAACAATTTTTAAGTCACCTTAAGGAGCTTAAATAAAGAGTTTTAAAGATGAGAAGTGACAAGAATAAACACTCTGGATGTCATATGGAAATGAATAAGAGAAAGACAGCCTAAATGCAGAGAAATTAGTTAGGACACTTCAGTTTAAGAGATGAAGACCTGAATCAGAGTATGACCATCATAAATGGGGGGAAAATATATGGATTCAAGAGTGGTAGGATACAGACCCTAACAGTAAGTTCCATTTGGAGTGGGAAAAGCGGGTAAAGAGTCAAGCATGACTCCCAAGTTACTTATCATTGATATAGAGAATACAGGAGGAGACACAGATATAGTGAAGAGTTCTATTTTGAGCCCACTGAGTTTGAAGTGACTTCCTTGGAGAGATCTAAGAAAAAATGTCCACTAAATGACATGTCAGAGAGATCTAAACTGGCCATGTAGAGTTGAAGTGATCAGCACATGGGTATTTCTTGATAACACTGGAATAGGTGAGCATGTTCAGAATATGTGGGATGAAAAGAGATGTTCTCAAGACATTGGTCTCGGGGCATTGTCTCAGAAGATGGTTACAAGATCCATGTTACCTTAAGGTGGAGGGGTCTAACGCTCTCCCAAAACACTGGAATGATTAGTTCATCCCATTAGCTCATTCCTGACTAAGAATAAAGATCAAAACCTTGCAAGGTCAAGCAAATGTTGCTGGGTATAGCAGTATAAGATGAAAAGAGAAAGCAGGTATTCAGCACTGGTTCTAGAAAATAAGGCATAAAACTATTGCAACTGCGATTCTTATGTACCTTAAAGTCAGTGACCTTTAAAGAGAATAAGGAGTATGTTAATAACTCCACAACCTCAGGTACAAAACACCTAGGAAAGATAATTCGAGTTTTATGGGCTCTTGGCAGTCTCACACAGAGCTATCTAGACTGGTTGTTTTCAACTTTGCCTATATTAACACTTGGGAAACTTTTAAAATACAAATGTCCAGATGTCCTACAGACCTATGTTATTCAAATTGTGGTCAACTACCAGCATCATTAGGATCCTGTGGAGGTTTGCTAATAATAATCTCAGGCCTCCTATCAGACCATGAATCAAAATCTGTATTTTTGTACAATTGCCCGGGAGATTTACATGCACATTAAAGTTTGAGACACACTGCCTCAGAATCACTTGAAGGGCTTGTTAAAACATACACTGCTAAGTCAAGAGTGGGGCTTTTGAATTTGCATTTTTAACAAGTTCCAAGTGCTGCTGCTGCTGCTTCTGCAAGTCTGAGACCACACATTGAGAATTTCTGCCATAGAACAAGAAAAACTGCTCTCCCTAAGTGGGACCCAAGCATCAGTATATTTTAAAGCTCTCTAAGTGATTCTAATTTGCAGCTAATGTTGAGAATCACTGGTAAAGATATTTTTCTGCTTTTGATTACATAAATAAGGAAATGAACATGAGAAACATCTTAGCTAATCTTTAAGCACCAACTTAAACTCATGACTAAAGGGTTCTTTAATATAAGATGAATTTTGATAAATCAAAGGAGAAAGAAAAATGCTATTTCATCTTTAGTGGCTCATTTTCAGAAATGTTTGGTTATGGTTTTAAAAAAAAGATCCTGAAAAGTAATCACTATCTAAATCATCACAGTAACTATTAATGCAATTTATTATCATTTTCTTGTAATTCTTATTTAATTTGGTATTGGTGTTGATTCCTATTTAATTTGGTATTGATATGTTTTACCACATTTTTTTAACAGAAGCAATACTGATAAATCATTATTTCCAATCAGTCAATAAAACCCATTCTTTCCTTCTTGCTTTAATTTTCTCTTTACCTTCTTTCTTAGGTTCTTGAGATAAGAGTTTAGATTAGCTATTTAAGATATTTCCTCTTTTGTAATGTAAGGATTTAGTGCTATAAATTTCCCTCTCAGAACTTTAGCTGTATCCCACAAATTATATGTTGCATTTTTATTATTTATTTATTTATTTATTTTTGTGATCTCCTCTTTAAGAACCCATGAATTATTTAATGGTATGTTTTTTCATTTCCAAGAATTATTATTATTGATTTCCAGTTTAATTCCATTGTGATTGGAGAACCACATCTGTATGATTTTAATTATTTTTATATTGGTTGAAGTTTTTGTATGTCTTAGGATATAGTCTATATTGATATAAGCTCTGCAGATACTTGACAATGTGTATTTTGCTGTTATTGGGTGCAATGTTCACTAAATGTTGATTAGATCGTATTGGTTGATCATGTTGCCAAGTTTTTCTATATCTTTAATATAGATAACTAGTCATTCTAGCAATTATTGAGAGAGATATTGAAGTCCTCAACTATAATTGTAAAATATCTATTTCTCCTTTAATTTCTATTAGTTTTTGCTTCCATATTTTCAGCTTTGTCATTTGCTTTGTACACATTTAGAAATGTTATGTCTTCTTAGTGGAGTGACCCTTTACCATTACCTATTGACTTTCTCTGTCTCTCTCTGGTAATTTTCTTTGCTCCGAAGTCTACTTTACCTGATATTAATATAACTGTTCCTGCTTTCTTTTGATTAATGTTTACAAGATATGTGTTTTATCCCTTTATATTAAACCTGCCTATATCACTATATTTGAAGTGAGTTTCCTGTAGATAGCGTATAGTTGGGTCACATTTTTTATTCCATAATGTCAATTTTGTTTTTTAACTGATGCATTTGGACCATTTATATCTAATATAACAATATCCTATGGCTTAAGTCTGCCATTTCACTTTTTATTTTCTGTTTGTATTGTTTTTCTTTCCTCTTGTTTCTTTATCCTGTCTTCCTGTGTGTTATCTGAACATTTTAAAACTCTATTTTGAATTATCTATACCACTTTTAAGTATGTCTTTTTGTACAGCTATTTTAGTGGTTGCTCTAGGTATTACACTCTCTATCCATAACTTGTCACAGTCTATTGGTGGTGTCATTTTACCAGTTCAAGTGAAGAATAAATAGTGCAGTGAGATCAAGATTGCACTTTTAAATAAAAGAGTCAGAGTAGGCCTCAAAGAGAGAGTAACATTTGTGCAAAGTACTGAAGGAGATGGAAGAATGATCCAAGTGGATATCTTGAGGGGAAAACTATCCCAGGCAAACTTACAGCCAGTAAAAATACCCTTGAATGGTAACTTGCCTGACATGTTCTAAGATCAGCAGCAAGGCTGGCATGTCTGGATAGACTAAGGGGCTGGAGTGTAGGCTATGAGGTCAAGGAATTAATGGAGGGCCAGATCAAGTAGGAAGTTATGGGCTGAATTGTGTCCCTCTGAAATTCATATGTTGAAGCCTTCCCTAATTTCCAGTGCCTCAGAATGTGACCACAGATGGAGATAGGTCCTTAGAAGGGATAATTAAGTTAAAACAGGTCATCTTTAACTTAATTACATAGGCCCTAACCTAATATGACTGGTGTCCTTATAAAAAGAGGTTAGGAGGCAGAGACAGAGTGACAACTGTGTGAGGACACAGTGAGAAGGTAGGTATCTGCAAGCCAAGGACAGAGGCCTCAGAAAAAACCAAACCTGCCAACACCTTAATCTTGGACTTCTAAACTCTAGAATTTCTATGGTTTAAGCCACACAGTCTATGGTATTTTGTTATGGCAGTCCATCCCTCCTAACTTCACAAGAACAATACAAATTAGCTCCAAAACTATGTTTGCTTGTTTGTTTAGTTTAATCCCCAGAGAACTGGGGATCAAAAGAAAGTTAAATTAACTAAATTTCAGAAAAGAAGAAATGCTTCTCAGCAAAGAAGAGATTCACATCTGCTTTCATCCCTGGTATAAGGGGAAGAACAATTCTGCTCTTGACAAGTAAGGAGAAAGCAGCCAACTTATAAAAATGTTAAACACTACATGTGGGCTGGTATAATAGATTAGATCCTACAAAACCTCATTCACAGAGGGAGGCTGCAGCTCTGACCCAGAGACACACAGGACTTTACTGAGAGAAAAGCAAAAACTCTGTAAAAGCTGGGGACAGGGAAGGACAGCTAACAACTGACTCTTTCGCTATCCTTTATTATCTCTTTAGTCTCCTTTAAATAACTGTCGAATCTGTAGCAATATTACCTCTCTCATTCCTGATATGGTAATTTTGTGTCTTCTCTCTTTTTCTGATCCATCCTGGCTATGAGTTTATCAATATTATTAATCTTCTCAAAGAAACAATTTTCGTTTTCATTGATTCCCCCATTGTTTTTCTTTCTATGCTACTGATTACTGCCTTGATCTCTAGTATTACCTTTCTTCTGCTTATTTCGGGTTTCATTTGCTCTATTCCATTTTCTTAAGGCAGAAGCCGGGGTCATTGATTTGAGACTTTTTTTTTCCTAAGATAAGCATCTAGTGCTATTGATTTTTCCCTAATTACTCCTTCATGAGGATCTAGCAAATTTTTGGTATGTTGTATATACACTCTCATTTCATTAAAAATACTTTCTACTTTCCGGTTGCATTTATTTTTTAACCCATGGTACATTAGTTTCCTTTGGCTACCTGAACAAATTACCACAAAATTAGGAGTGCTGTTGGCAGGGCCATACTTCCTCTGAAGGCCCAGAGGAGATTCCATTCCTAACTTCTGCCAGCTTCTGGTGCCTCCATGTGTTATTTGGTATATGCCTATACAACTCCAATCTCTGCCTCTATCTTCCCATGGCCATATCCTCTGTGTCTGTGTGTTCCTTTCTTCTTTTTTCATAAGGGTTTGGGGCCCACTTAGATAATCCAAGATTATCTTATCTTGATATCCTTAACTTAATTATATCTGCAAAACCCGTTTCCCAAATAAGGTCACATTCACAGGTACCAGGGGCATGGGCATATCATTTTGGAAGCCACAAGTCAACCCACTACACATGAGTTATTCAGAAGCATGCTATTTAGTGTCCAAATATTTAAGGGCTTTCCAGGCATCTTTCTGTTATTGATTTTCCATTTAGTTCCTTTGCGATTAAAGAACATACTCTGCAATACTTTTAAACGCACTGAGACTTATTTTTTACGGCACAAAATATACTTTTTCTTGGTAAGTGTTCTGTGTATACTTGAAAAGAATGTATATTCTGCTGTTTTGGGGTGCAGTGCTCTAAAAACATCAATAAGTCAAGTTAATTGTGTTTTTTCAAGTCTTCTAAATCCTTACTGATTTTCTGTCTACTTATTCCATCAATTAATGAGAGAGGTAGTGACATTTTTTACTGTAATTGTGAGTAGTATATAATATATTACCACATTTTTAATATTATCTACATCGTGTGCCAATAGGTTCACTGATATCTACACAGTTGGGTACTTCCTAACATAGTCTTCCTCTCTTATATTGGGAGTCTTTCCCAGCTTTTGTCCTCTTTTAATTAACAATATTTTCCCACAGATTTTGGTTGATACATAGGAGATATATGACTCTTCAAAAATTTCAACTTCAATTTTTATTCATACTTTAAAATTCAAAATATATTTCTTTCTTATGTGTTATAAATTATGTGTATGTTCTTGGTTTCATGAGATGTCTGCTCCTGATCATTTATATAATTCAGCATACAATCAAAGCCACTCGCAAAGTTTTGTAGAGGTACTAATTCCTCTACTAAAAAGTTTTTGGTCTTAAATATTTAAATAGAAATGAGAAAACTGGTAGCATTTTCTTTCAAATATCAGCAAATTCAAAAAACAGATTATACTAATTACCATTACTGAGAAGTTACACATCATGAACTCAGATTTTTTTTATGAGGCTTAATGTAGCCTAACACTTTACCTCATGGGAATTACAATATGGAAAGAAGATATAAAAGATGGGTTGATTGGTTTGTATCACAGCAGAACCTGCAAAATGCACCAAGTCTCCCAGGGTGGCCACACTGCCTGAATAATTCAACTCTAGGCTGTTGTTATATTTGAGGGAGGCCAATGAAAGTCCATGAGCGACCATCTGCAGAAAAGGAAAAGGCAGGCCAACACTACATAAATTTCACATGTACTGAATCAGGCTCACTACTGAAAATAAAAACAAAGTCTGCCTCATATTCACCCAGTACTAAGAAACCAGCCAAATGAATATAAAGTAGTCACATTTGAATATTAAAATACACAATCTATAACGGCTAGCACAAAGAATGGAAAGATGAGATAAGATCCAACAAATCAATACAGTAAAACTGAAATTTGTCATAGGAGACAAATTTCTGTTACGACTGCTACACAAAAGTACAGAATATTCTAGTTTGGAAACTTGGTCATTATTTCTACACCTGTTCAGCACTTATTGTGGTTCAAGTGCTATGCTAGGTAATATAGGGAGCTATTAATATGACTACTGTTTGATTTCAAGGAAATTAAAAATTAGTTGATAAAAATGCATAATAATAAAAGACAAGATAGCCTTTATTGATGCTATTATATGGTCTCCCAATAATGTTATCATCTGGGGAAGAGGTCTTTGAGACACTCTGCTACTCAGGCGTGGGAATGCCCAAGAAGTCATAGTTTTAGAGACATTTTCTTTGGTCACCAAACTGCTCCCTAAAGTAATCAATGCATTGATCTTAACTATAATATTAAAGTTTGAATTAAGATACAAACACGGTATATGAGAAATAAGTGTATGATTTGCTTTTAGCTGAAGGTTTGTAAAGATTGGTGGTTTACATTGGCATGGGTTGTATCCTAAAAAGGAGACCTTAGTGACATTCCTCCAGGAAAATCTAAGGAAACAAGACATTCTGCCCCCATCTGTGCCTCTGCTCTTGCTCTTGCAGAGACCTACTGATGAAAAAGGGTCCAAAACAGACAGGTCCAGACCACACAGGATATTAGGATACCCAGAGTCACGAGAATCTATGATGTTTCACTCATCTTTTTTCTTCACATTTAAAGGGGTGAAATTTTTACAGTTGGTGACAATTTATCTTCTTTTTAGAAGTCTTCTTACCTGACATATTTGAAATAGATAGTTGGCCAGTTTATCAAATAAATATGTTAAAGTCAATAATCTTTAAAAATAATACTTTAAATATTCTTTTTAAAAACATGTAAATGCACACAGTTTGCAACTCTTTTGATATAGGACCAAGACCTTTGCTTTATGTATGGATCTGCTAATTAGATTTCTATATCTTACATAAAGCATATCCATTGTACATCATTTTTGATTTCTTTTGATTTTTTTTATTATAAAAGAAGAACATTAAATACACTTGAGAAGCAATCTGAGTTAAGAATCATTCTATGATTTTTAGTTATTCACATTTTTTTCTAATCTCTTATGACTGGCTCAGACATGCCTAATTCAACAATTTTTCTTTAGCGAATTGACTAGCATTCTATTTTAGTTATTATATATACATTTTTCTTTACTTGTATATGTTATATTAGTTTAGATAATAATTAAATGTATTCTATAATAAAACATCAAATACATCAACTGACACCAACAGATTTGGGAATGCTTGGTAAATGTACACCACCACAAGGGGGACCCAAAGTACACAGGTGTACAAAAGAACAGCTTTCTAGAATGTGCATGGGCATTAGTGTGTAGACTTTATGGAGGAAATAGAGAGTATCAGTTAACCTACTTAGCTGATTAAAGAGAGATGGGATAAGAGGAATGCTCCTGTTACTTCTTGAGTTTGTGACTTTTTGTAAAGGCCTAATCATTCAGAAAAGAAAAGAAAAAATGAAGCTGCTTAAAGTTCCCTCTGCACTAGAAAAAATTACCTCAGCACAATACACAGATATAAACAAAAATTACAGAGAAGGAAACGATTAATTCTGTCTGGAGTTTAAGAATAAGAAAATTAAGTTTCAGAAAGTCCAGACACCAAAGGAGGAATAACAGAGAAAGACTTCTTTCTATCCTTCTGCTTCTCTTGAAGAAAAACTTCTGTGAATGCAATACCACTAAATGAAAACAAAGAGATACTGTCTGACTAACCCCAGTTCATTTCCACATAAATTCACAGAGTGACGTCGTACCCACAACTTCTCAACGTCATCAATGATGGGTTGCAATAAAAATGACCTTGAGAGTTCTTTTTAGGTCTATTTGTACAAACCTTGACAAATGAGTGGTACTTAGAAAGGCCAGCAGACCACATGACTGACTTTGCATGTTTATAAAACTGTTTAAATACAATCACGAGATTCCAAGATTTGAAAAGCATTTGAATTGTCTCATAGAGCACATATAAAATGGACAGAGTAGTTTCAGTGTCTCTGACCAAATACAGAGCTTTGAAGAAATAGCTAGTGTCAATGACAACATTTTGGCTGGACAGCTTCAGGTAAACAGGATACTCATTTAATACTATACTTGCTCATCGCCTTCACCATGAGTTCAGGCCTGGCCATAATCAATCTGAGTCATAACAATCCAGAAAACGATGATTCTTAAAAGTCCCATAAGGAACTATTTCAGAACTAGTAGATTTAGTCTGTTTCTATAATGACAAAGGAGATTTATACACAGCCTGGAAGAAGCTACCTAGTTTTACCATTTCCATGAAATGTCATGAACAATTGTAGACATGTAAGTAAAATTTTCAAAGAAATAACATTCTCGATGACCATTTATGACAATGAAACTGTATCATAACTCTTCCTTCTTACATTTCATAAAGATATACAGATAGTTGTTTACATAAAACAATATAAAATACCAGCTAGGGTAAGATGTGTGTCAGAACACCTGCAAATGATATCTTTGGAGAAATTATAGCAAAATATCATGTGGCCACTTAATGATTTGTCACCAGTTATTTCTGAAATTCCAGTCCATTACACCGACTACCATAACAGCTATTTAAGCATGAAATGTTTGCTCTCCATTTTATTTATATACTTCATGGACCATTTACTGTTAGCTATAAAATCATTGGAAAAGTAATTGAGTTTACAGCTGAGAAAAATAAGAAGCCTCCTAAACAATCTCAGAATATTGATTTAGTGTCTTAAAGGTAAGGATAAACCAAAATTGAATGTGAAATTGGGGTAAAAGGTGACTTTTTAACAGGAACTTTTTTAAAAAAATAAATGAGCAGAGTGGCTTGCTGATATTCAGCTCCCTACTCCCCTGCCTTAAAGCTTAGCCACAGAGCGATGAGAACTTAAAAATGCCTGCAGTCTTCATAGATCAAAAATAATATCAAAGGCCAAAGGTGATTCACAATAACACTAGCTATCTTTGGCTTCAGCCACTAGACACAGCTGTTAAAAGTCTGAAAGTTTGGACTAGTGAGACTGACAACGTGTAAAAATAGGACACCTTATCTCATAGCCATGCCCCCTACAAGATGTTCTATTTTCCAAGACATGCAAAACTTGATTACACTCCCAAACTCTTTAATACCCACTGTGTGTGCAAGGCACTGTTCTAGACACCAAAGGAATACAAAGATGATGACACCTAACTTCATGGCCTCCACAAACTTAAGGTCTCAAAGAAAGATAAATACATGAATGACTTTAGTACAGAGTATTAAAAGAGCTACGAACAAAATCCTCCCCCCTGTTGGATTATGCAGTTCACCTAGCTGTCGGTTGACTTGAGGAGCATTGAAAATGAACCCCGCCCACTCTGGTGCTGCTAGGTAGAAGATGCACCCCATTCAGGCCTTAGAGAACCAAGAAGCCACCTCTAGCACACACCTAGTACTCTCCTTCTACATATGATTCTCCCACTGGGGGAGATCTTCCAAGACAAGAGCTGAAGTTTTTAATCATCCTGTACTCCTAGAATTTGATTTAGTGTTTTGTATATAGGAATCAATCAATAAATGTGGAATGGAAAAATTAATAATTAAATTCCCTCAATCTGGAATGAACCACTATTCCTCTCCTCCCTTTTCTCTACACACACGCATTTCTAAATATAAAAATCATACCCAACTAAAATGCCACTTCTTCCATATAGCAATATCTAATTTTGCCTCATGTTTCCACCTGAGGCAGTTTTTTGTCTTTTCTTTGGATTTTTCTATAATTTATATCCTTTAAGTTCCTAAAATGTTTTAAATGGCTGAATTCTTACATCAATTGTCTATAGTTCACATTCGCCACCCCCTCGCAATATTTTGTGTGATCATTGCTATTTGCGTACCACTGCTTTATGTATAAGCTACTAGAGGGAGATATCTGACCCTAACACCTCATTTGTGATGGCTTCAGCACCCTAAAGGAGCGATGAGTTGTTGGTTTAGCTAGAAATTGTTTAGCATCAATATTTACCCTGAAGATAAATAAAATTTTGATTATATGAAATATTTCTAGAAGTGACTGAAAGGTTCCAATGGAACAGAGGTCTTCTTAACTTATGCCATTTCCCCTCAAACCTCCAAGCACAGCTTTCCTCTGATTCATCTTCCTCCCGGATAATATCAGAGATGATATATATTGATGAATCTTCAACTATGTCTTATTTTACATGAAATACTTAAAGCAAGAGGTTAAATAATCATTTACCCTAAAATGGTGGGCGGCCTCTATCTTTGACCTCCAAACCCTGCTGCACATTTATTATGATTTTTCTTCAAAACCGAATAAGATTCCAGATTAAAAATTCAAATGTTATTTCTCTCCTCCAAAATTTTCAGGTTTCTTTGTTTAGTCCTTCATATCTCTACACATAGCAAAATAAAAGAAACAAAAACAAAACAAAGACTATATTAAATGTACAACTTTTAGCACATTGCTGGGCACGTAGGAAAGACGGGGCTAAAAAGTTAATTGGTAAAACATGCAAAAGAAAATTTCTAATAAAAAAATCTTGTATATAACTGGGTATTTTGTTTTACTGACAAATTTCATGTAGTCAAAGAACTCAAAATTCGACACTCAGAGAAATTTATTTTATTAAGTTTAAGAGTCATGCTGAGCAGCCTATAGCTGGTATTTTATGTGCTTTCATTTTGAAGTTTCTTATTTACAAGGAATGGTTTATATTGTCTCCAGAGAACATAAAGCGTATTTGTTACTTTCGATCACATGTCAAATTGATTTTATTGTTGACACTATGACCATAACTGCAACAGGAACACTGAGGATCATAATTGGATGAGTGTTTCACTGGAGCACGTCAGATTCACCAGATTATGCCGTGTGTGTGTGTGTGCGTGTGTGTGTGTGTGCAGTATTTTTGAGAATTCTACAGAATCATCATATAAATTGTTATTTTTCATAATAAAATAAAGTTGCTGATTTAAAGAGAAACCATAGAAGGAACATGTATAATTATATTTGAATCAACAGCTGCTGTACCCACTGAAATCTTCCCCCTCACATTGAGGACACTATCACTATATTTTTGCAACTAAAAGAAAGTTGTTGTTCTAAATGTAGATAATCTAAGAATCAATCCTCTTACTTTCATGTCTTTCCTCAGAGTGATTTAAAAGAAAATTTTTTAGAAAACATTTGTAAAGTTAAAATTTGTCAGTTGCTGGCAACACTGACAAAGTCCAATGTAGATTGCTTCTAAAATTCCTTGAATATCCAAAGAAACATAACAGAATGCAAGGTCCTGTATAACTTCATTAAATGTTTCTATGGGAGCTCAAAATAAGCATGACATGTTGCCCTGTTAAAAAAAAAATCTGGCATAAATTTCAGACAATTTGGATGATCCTAGAAATTATTATAATCCCTCACCATCTGTCTCTGCTAATTTCTCTACTCCTAATTTCTGGTTTTCTCACCACAGCCCCAAAGAAAAGAGCCTGCTTTGATCGTTATCAGTTCTTTCACCACCACTTTAGGGCAGACTTCCTAAAATAGTAATAAAAAATAATTTTTGCCTACCAATGACTAAGATGGTTATAGAATCTTATTGGACCATCCTCTAGCTAAACATTAAAGCTCAACTAAAATGAAAATTAACAACAGACAACGTAGCAATTACGGCTATAGCGTGACAAGAGAAAAAGTCAGTTTCATCCAAGAATGCAAATTTTGGAACTATAATTAAATGTGTAATCATTTCCATTTTATAGAAATTTTTATGGCCTGGAAAGGAACCAGGAAACCTCAGCTAAAATAGTGCCAGATTAGGATTTTTCAGTCTGGTCCAGAAAATGTCACTTTGGAGACGCCACAATTTTGGCAGTACATCTTTTAATTTTATATCACTGAATTTATTTTTCTTAAATTATGTTATATTAAGTTAATGCAGCATAACTTTCTAAGTTCTTCTGGGAAAGATGAAGGTCACTTGGTATGGTAATTTACTGATGAGGAAGAAATAATGTTTCTAGATATGGTTAGAGATGATTGCTGAATCACAAAGAGATCATTATTTGTCCATCTCATATGTGAGTAGGAATGATGTCTATTAGTGGTGGCTTTAGTAAAATGTGTACATACATACAAAACAGGCTTATTTCACATGGCTAACAATTTCATATGACAGTGGATAATGGTGGGGGTAGGGTGGAAGCGAATTTAAAACAATAGACGACCAACAGAATAAGAATGTAACAGAAGGCACAAGGCATCAAAGAAGAAATCATATGAGAAGCAGATGACTATAAATCATAACAGACTAGGGATTGATTCACATTCTGAAGGTCTAAAGGAAACAAAAAGTAGGAGGAAGGAAAAGAAGGAATGATTGATGAAAAATAAAAAATGACACATCTAATAAGAAATGACAGTAAAAGTATACAGAATTATTAATGATTCATCAAAATAGAATAATCCACATTTGAAAAAAAGCTATCTAATCCTATGAAAAAATACATATACAATAACTAATGGGCGAGTATGCAGGCGTAAATATGCAGACATAATAATGTTTTTAAAATACTCTTTCTCCTGATGTATTCATTGTTATTTAAAAAAAAAAAAAAGAACAGTCCAAAATATAAATGCAAATAGTAAGTGCTATAACAGAAGGAAAGAGGCCTGAATATTTTCTAAAGAACAAAATGTTCTGCACTGCTCTGAAAGGATATAAGAAAGCATCAGAAATTGTTAGAATCTTGTTACTGGGTCTCCTGTTGGTCCAAAGAGCAGCATCTTTAATGAGCAATGACCTGGGCACTGACTCAACATCTTGACATGGCCACAAACCATCTTGACATTGCCAACCATTAGAGACTGATAACATTGGTTCTAGTCTTGGATATTTTCGGGGAAATGAAAAACAAGCTATCTGACTTCCTTTAGCTGTAGTTTTAAAGCAATGATATACCAAAAATAAAAGCTAACTATATGCTACAGAATAAATATTAAACTACTTGTTAATAATAGATATCTACTATTCAGGTAATGCAAATGTAAGATTCCATTTGCCCAGAGTTCTTTACACAAAGTAATTAATATCGAAAAATATTGTTTGACTACGTTAAAAAAATTTACTTCTCTGAAGTAAAAAAATAAAAAATGTAACCAAAAAGTAAATGATGTAAAAATGTAAAAATTATCTGTTGCAATATGATGACAAGAATAAAATCCTTGGGGAAGCGATAATGTTAATCATAAAGAAAATCATAAAACCCTAAAAGACAAAAGCATAAAAGACAGATTTTAAATGTGAACTTCCTTAGTCACTTCAGAAATACAAAGTAAAACAATGATATTCTACCTATAACTAGCAAAAACAAAAAATTATAATATGTAAGTCTGGTAAGTGGACAATCAGATAACTATACTTGTATACCTTTAATGATTGAACACAGTGTAACTGTCTTTTTGAAAAACAGTTTATTTAAGAAAAGCTTTTGATCTGGCAGTTTTACAGCTGGGAATCCATTCTAAGTAAATAATACAAAATACAGATAAAAATGTATACACACAGATGTTCTCTAGAAATTTGTATGTAATACAAGGAAATATCCAGCAATGAAAGAACTGTTAATTATAATATAGTCGTATTACACAACATATTACACAGTTTTCAGTTATATAGGAAAATGTTTATGATAAATGGCCAGGTAGAAAAGCAGGATTCAACATTTTACATTAGTTATGATGTCAAATTGTGTGTGCATGTGTGTGTGTGTGTGTGTGTATTTATGTCCAAACCACACATACACAAAAAACCATGAGTTGAAATAACTCTCTATATACACATACTGTTTTATAAATGGGAAAAACACATAATTAAAGAAATAAAATATTTTTCCAATAATGCTACTCACCAAGAACTAAATATCATTTTGGAACTAATAAATTACAATAACTGAAGATTATGAGAATCCTGACAAAATCTAAGCAAGGCTAAGTAAAGCCTGTCTTTGCCACCCACAGACTAGTCATTTAAACAAAGTTGAAAACCAAACATTTTTAGGATATTAAATAACACTTATGACTGAGATACAGTTGGTAGACTAAATGCAAATAATTCTTTTCTACTTAGCTAGGCCAAGAATCTTTATTAATTAACATGTAAACCTTAAGACAAAGCAGTATATACTTAAAACAACTTAAAACACATTTCTTGCCAAGATCCTACAGTTCTTTCAAACAAATCTAATTTTAGTCAACATTTAATTCTATCAAACATTCTTAACCTTTTTCTCTCAAGGGTTATAAAGTCTACTTCTCCCAATTCTACAGTTTTTTGATTTAATTATAAAGAAAACTATATGCAAAATATTTTATTTTAAAATGTAGATGTGTGCGTAATTAGATAAATAGATACGATACCCCTGCCTCAATAAAAGACATTTCAAAGACTCGTGTAGTCAATGAACTGACTAATATTTATCAATGCCAATAAAAGTGAAAAGGCTTAACTTCTCTCATTTCTATGACTAGCTTTCATAATCATGTAGTCATTGGAATATATGCGTAATTCTGAAACGTCTCCTCTTTATTATGACATGTTTCAAACTGATAACAGGTTCTTGTTTAATGATATATATTGACAAACTCTAAAGTCTCCTGATGATTTGAGGAATCTTTTCTTCGGTTACTGTGTCTTTCTCTTTGGTCATATTCATTTATAAGCACACAACTTCCTTTTTTTTCTTATCAGGAAAACATGAACTATTTCCTAAACTACACCTGTTGAAGAGAGATTAAAAAGATTCCTGGGCATTAACTACCAGTTTACTTAAAATATTTTTTTATGAAATATTAAATAAACAGAAATGGAATACCCACACTCATTTTTATTTTGCAATTGTATGACTATATGTTTATGTGATGTTTTGTGAAAGGTAATAACAGTCAAATCAAAATAGAAAATAGCAAGAGAAAAATTCTCCAAGAAAAAGGAGAAAAAATAATGAAGTCAACATTTTGGAGCATTATTCAAATTAAAGCATATGACTTTAATTAAACAATACTTGATTCTACCTCCTTTCTAAGGCAATTTGCAATTTTGAAAATATAACTAAGAGTAGTACTATTAAAATGGATCTAAAGACGGATGTTTTTAAAAGCAATTCAAATAATTTTCCCCAAAAATCTTTAGTTGTTTAATAATACTGTAGTCTGTGGATTTTTAATTTATCGCATTTACTAGTTTTTATTCTTTGATGCTACTTGCATTTCCTCAATTTTATATTCACACTAGACAACCTATTTTAAACATCTGAAAGGTAAACTCAGCCTTGTGACTATTTCCATTTGATTAAAAAAAAAGAAAATAAACTCTAATCTATAAATAAACAATAAGCACATTAATAAATATGCATTGAATTGTCAAAAACACTACATAACTTTTGGTTCTTAGGCAAAGAATTTTTAAATGTCGTCACAACATTTCCATTATTGTTTAAAAGTTAAGGCAAGTTCTAAAAAGCTGCAATTTATTTATTCACAAATATTTTTATAAGGAAAATTTGAAACAAAGAAAATAAAAATATGCTTTTATAAAATGAGTAGTGTTTTTCTGTCCATGAAGCTATCATTATTAATATTTTTTAAATGTTCAGGTAAGTTTAATTCATGAAAATGCATAAATCCTAATGGTACAATTTTGACCAATAGATACATATACATAACCCACTCTTATGATGATTTAGAACATTTCCACCTCCCTAGAAAGTTCTCTCATGTCTCTTTCTAGTTCATCTACTTTCACAGAGGGAATAATCATTCTTTTTTTTAACCTTGCACTAGTTTTGTCCTAGAACTTCCTATAAATGGAATCATATAAGATGAGTTCTTTTTATTTTGCTTCTTTTGCTCAAAATTATGTCTGAGTCATTCATGTTTACGCTGTATCAGTAGTTCATTTTTATTGCTGAGTAGCAATCCATTGTATAATTATACAAAATTTGGTTATTAATTCTCCTGTTGGTAAATTTGTGAGTTGTTTCTAGTTTGGGGCTATTGTAAATAAAGTTGCTATGAACATTCTAAACAAGTCTTTATGTATAGATAATTCATATTTCTTCTAGGTAAATAATCTAAATAGAATTACTAGGTCAAAGAGTAGGTGTATGTAACTTTATATTTTTAAGTACAAAACCTTTTCCAAAGAAGTTCTAACATTTAATATTTTTATCAGCAATGTATGACAGTTCAGTGCTTCCACTCCTCACCAATATTTGGTGTTGTCAGAATATTCTGGTTATTCTAGTGGATATGTAGGACTATATCACTGTGGTTGTAAATGTATTTCTCTGAAGACTAAAAATATTGAGCACTCTTTACTGTGTTCACTCGCCATTCACATATGTAAAGCATCCATTCAAGTATTTTGCCTATTTTTGTTGATTTTTTTGTCTTTTTCTTTTTGAGTACAGAAGTTCTTTATGTGATATTGATTCAAGTGCTTTGTCAAATATGTTTTACAAATATTTTTGTCTTGTTAGTGGCTTGCTTACACATTTACTATATCTTTTGATGAGCAGAAGGTTAAGAATTCTGGTCTCTTTAGCCCCTTACAAGGATATTAATCCCATTCATTAGGGTTCACTCTCATGATGTAATCATTTCCTAAAGGCCCCATCTCCTAATACCATTATATTGGGTGGTATATTTTAATACATAAATTTTAGGAGGACACAAACATTCAAAGTCCATCACACCACCAATTTGAAAAATCCTGTCCTATGTTTTCTGCAAATAATGTTAGAGTTTCAGCTTTTACTTTTACATCTGTAATTCAATGTGAATTAATTTTTGTTTATGGTGTGAAGTAAGAGTGGAGATTCTTTTATTTCCATATAGGTATCGATTTGTTCCAGCACCATTTGTTAATAAGACTCTCCATGCCTCTATTTAGTTGCTTTAGTGTCTTCAAAAAAATCAATGAACATAAATAGGTGTTTATTTCTGTCTCTATTCTGCTCTGTCTATTCTTATGCCAATATTTCACCATCCTGAATAGTGTATTTTCATAGGAAGTCTAGAATCAAATAGAATTGTTCTTTTTCGGGATTTTGACTACTCTAGATTCTTTGCTTTGTCATATGAATTTTATAATGTTTATCAATTCCTATAACATAAAAACTCACTGAGATGAAGATTAAGATTAATTTGAGTCTATAGATTAATTTAAGGGAAATTTTACCAATACTGAGTCTTATCCATGTACATGGTATATTTCTCCATTTATTTACATTTTCTTTAATTTCTCTCAATAATGTTTTGTAATTTTCTGTGTAGTGGTTCTTCCCATATTTCATTAAATATTAAATTTACTTTCAAACATTTTATATTTTTGACACCATTGTAAATAAAATTTTAAAATTTCACTTCAAATTGTTTATTGCAAGTATTTATAAATATAATTGAATTTGTAGTGACTTGGAAACTGAAACCTTGTTCATCTATTAGATCAAGTCACTTTTATTGATATTATTTATTGTGCTTACCTATATTCACTCATGGATAAATGCCACTTTACTTCTTCCTTTGTAATCTAAGCCTTTTAGTTCTTTTCCTTGCAGAGTTGCACTGGCTATGACCTCAAGCAAAATACTGAAAAGACATTACTGCCTTGTTCCTAATCTTAGAGAGAAAGCAGCCTTTCATCTTTAAATATAATGTTAGCTATGGGGTTGGGCAGGTTTGTTTTTGTTTGTTTGTTTGTTTGTTTGTTTGTTTGTTTGTTTTGAGACGGTATTTATCAAATGTTTCTATAAATGACTTTGTTGGGTTAGGAGTGA
This sequence comes from Pteropus alecto, assembly GCF_000325575.1. Classification (NCBI taxonomy): domain Eukaryota; kingdom Metazoa; phylum Chordata; class Mammalia; order Chiroptera; family Pteropodidae; genus Pteropus; species Pteropus alecto. The sequence goes on from NW_006431912.1 coordinate 2,001,584, forward strand.
ATTACTTACTGCCCCTGTGCAATGTGAAATGTTTAGTAGCATTCCTGGCTCCTACCAACTAGATGGCAATAGCACTTCCCCTAGTTGTCACAACCAAAAATGTCTCTGGACATTTGGCCTATGATCAAAATTGTCTCCATCTGAGAAACACTACATTAAACTGAGGCAGCAGGTAAGACACACAGGAGATTCTAGTTAACTTTATCAGAGACCTTCAGGCAGCTTCCTGAGCTGGGACTTGTGTTTTCTGAGCTGCAACCTGACTTGCTTGATTCCAATATCTACTTATACTCCTTAGTCCATTCAGAGAATCTGACCCATTATTTTAGGTGCAGTACTTATTTATATAGAACTGAAATGATTAACTTCAGGCCCCCAAGATATTACACTATCCCCCGAGAGTGGAAGTATTCTCAGGCCTCTGGGCTTCCCATGTCCCTCGGAAATGGGCAGACTGATGAAAGCCTTATCTTCATCTTTACTATTTGTTTTTCCTGAAGAGTTAGAGCTAAGGCCTTGAGGTATTTTCTCACTTCCAATAAAGGCTATTATATTTTTAAATGGCTCGGTAAACTTGAATTTTAAAAGAACCATATTTTTACACACATTTTCTTTCTAATAAGTATCATAAATGTTTTTAAAATGTATCATACTTTGGCAAACTCAGCATACTTTAAGAGACCAACCCTACCCAATCTCTTTGACACATGCTGTTGCAAGAGGTCTAAGAGTCTATATATTGAGTTAACTTCATAAATGAAAAAAATATATACATTTATGTGTTTCAAGTATTTTTGGTGTTAATAAAATGCAAAGAAATATAAAAGGGACTTTTTCTCATTGAATATTTTTACAATTCATAAATACTAAAGGTAATAATTAGTATCCTCAGTGAGGTTCACAAAGTTTTGTGAAAGTAGAACAGGTTGAAAACAAGGAGCCTAGGCCAAAGTAGAAATATAAAGAAAGCTACAAGCATGGATAAATAGGAATCATTATAGAATTTTCTAAGTTTCATTATGAATACAACTGGTTACTATAGGTGGGGGAAAGTAATATGAAATGTAAAATATGAAAGAAAAATAAGCAGTTAGGTGGAAATTAACATGTCTAAAAGTGCATTACATATGTTAGAAATCTAAACATCGTCTCAACTTCATCGCCAAAATGATGTTTTTAAATACTTTATTTCCTGAGGAAATTATTTTCCATGAGATTGTACCTCCAATTGTATAGTAAAAATAGGGTCCCAATTACTGAAATGTACTTTATAATATAATCATTGGTATTCTATAACTAAAGATCAGTAGGTTCACCTTCATATAAAAAGCCAAAGCTTTTTTATTTATTAAGAGAGGATTTCTATTCCAAGGAACTTTTGCAGGAAATAACAATAAAGAGATTTTATTGTGAAAACTTTAACAATATGGCTTCAATGCATGCTTAATTTGGCTTATCCAAAGAAGAAACATCTTCAAGATGTTACAAGTATGGAAGCCCACTCCAACTGTAAATGACTTATGTTTATGGCTGTGATTACCAGACTGCCAGTGCATTCAGCTACAGAGTAAGATTTTCAGCTAGTTCAATTGTGAATTCAAAATAATGTATTCCTAGAGTATCAAGTTCTTTCTGTACCAACATTCCAGATAATCCTTCAACTTGAGTGAAAATTATGAATCTTTTATTCGGCCATGGTTTATACATAGTTCAACAATACTTTTTAAATTTTTCTTCAAATCATCAAACATCAACCAGTAAAATAGAAGTAGATTATGGGCAAAATCTCAATTAAGTGATCAGGTGCTAAAAATTCATTTACATTAAATGTTTTATTTTTCCTTAATGTCTCCTGTTTGTGATGAACTACATACCATTCAACTAATGTACATATGTTTCTTAAAAGGACAGAGAAGTTATTCACTTTCATAGCCATTTAGAAGAGGAAAACTCTTCCTACTTTTTCCAAAATGGAATATAAACACATCTCTAAAGCAATTTCAAATAAATGTATTATTCCTCTGAAATTTGATTTTTTGAAAAAAATCACAACTGAAAATTATACACAGAGAATGCTTAAAATGAATCATAACTATGGAACAAAAATTACTATATCTGGATACATAATTAGGTGACTAATTATTTCAAAAATGCAATTGTAAACTCAAATAGATATTTACTAATCTTCATTCTTTTTCCTCCCACTCCAATCCCTCAACTTCTTCCTGTGTTCCCTTTGTCAATTTTAGCTCCGCTACCATTTTTTTTCTTTTGTCTATGAAGAACAATTTGTTGAATGGTTCCATCTTTTTAACACATGCAGTTCAATTGTTTTCTTATTAATGTATCTAACAGTGAAGATGATTTGTGTAGATGATATGACTCTTCATTTTATACTTGTGTATCATTGCAAGTCAGCGACATAAAGGATATTCTTGTTCTCTAGTTGTATCATCTATCACAATAAGAAAAATATACCAAACAGATGGAAGACATTTGGAATATACCACAGTGGATTCAAACACAATGCAATTTTGTTACATTTTAATAGTTATCATTGAACTTTTAGGTCTCTGTTTTACTCTTCTGAGGTACCCTTACTTTGAAAAAAGGAAAGGAAGAAAGGAAACTATTTATATTTTCATATTACCCACAGGATTGTATCTCAATTCCAGGTAAAAGTTTAAAAATTAAATGATTAGCACATAATCTCTATATAAAAATAAAATGCTACTTTTTCCCAACCTCCTGATAGGCGGTGTTCAGGTTAAAATAGCTTCTGCCTAGCATCTTTTATTGCTGCTCTTCTCAACATATTACTAAAACCACTGAAGACAACAAATTCTATAACCTACAAGGAATAGATAGATTCTAACTTTGAAAACCTAGAGGGAATTTAGTAACTCCATAGCCCAGCTTTCACTTCCAATCTCTGGGTTCATAGACAGAAAACTAAAAATATACCATGCCCAGCTTTTACTTCCAATCTCTGGGTTCATAGACAGAAAACTAAAAATATACCATTCTTTCCTTTATGAGAAAAGAGACTCTCAGAGTTCTCTGCTTTGCAAATTATGCTCTGAGGCAAATACTCTTTCTCTAACCATTCTATCTTTAAGAAAAAGATGAGAGAAAGTAGGGGTCAAAGACCTGTAATACAACATGTTCTAAAGGCTTAATCTGCATAGGTAGAATCTAATGGATGGGGTAGAGAGAAAAAGTGAATGGGGCAAAGAGGGATGACCCTGATTTGCTAGGAATTACAGATGAAATATAAAATTTCTCCTTAGAGTATCAAAGAATCAGGCTATAGGAGTTGAAAGAAGATCAAATTGCAACTAAGGGGAGGTATCATAAAAACTGTCAAAAAATAATAATTAAAATGGAAATAATGTCCATTAAACTATGAACATTGAAATTTTCACCATCAATACAGTAGAAAAGGAGCTGAAACAAGAAAAATCTACTCAAGCTGTATGCATATCCTTATGGCATTAAAGTTGAATAGAAAAAAAATGTTCAAGCATAGAACAAGAGGGAAAACAGTGTTCCAAATATTCGGAGCAAACTTCTGAAAGTTTTCTTACTGCAGAATCGAAAAGAAAATTTCAGAAAACAATTTAGTGTCATTATTTTGAACAAAGAGATGTGGCCTCTATGAAAAAGAAGCAGGATAGAATGAAGAAGATTCCAGGTAGGTTAAAAAGGTAATATGAAAGAAAATGAGAAAGGAATATTTTCTTCTCCTAAGGTGGTGCCTAATGGTCAGTTTTGTGTATTTTCTCCCAATATTACAGAGTCTGGCCAGCTAAACCAGTCAATAAAGTCTGGAGGAGGCTTCTTCAGATGGGAAGACAGCAATGCAAAATTTCAAGGAACACAAAAAAACAAGAAAATATGATACCAAAAAATAAAAATAATAATTCACCTGTAACTGGGCCCAAAGAAATAAAGATTTGTAATTGCCTGGTAGAGAATTCAAAATAGTTATTTTAAAGAAGCTCAGTGAGCTACATAAAAACAGAAAGATAATTTAGCAAAATCAGGAAAACAAGAACAAAATGAGAACTTTAACAGAGAGATAAAAATCATAAAAAAGAACCAAACAGAAATTCTGGAGCTAAAGAATACAAGAATGAAATGGAAAAAAATAAGAGTGAGCACCAATAGCAGACTTGATCAAGGAGAAAGAATCTGTGAAATAAAAGACAGATCATATGAAATTATGTAGTCAGAAGAGAAGAAAGGAAAGAAGAGCAAGAAAAAAGTAAACAAAGACTATGTGAACTATGGAATACCATTAAGAGACACAATCAATGCATTATGAGAGTCCCAGAAGAGAAAGAGGCACAAAGCTCATTTTAAAAAAATAAAGGCTGAGAACATCTCAAGTCTGGGGAGTGATCTGGACATCCAAGTTTATGAAGCTTTTAAGTTCCCCCAAATTTTCAATTCAAAATGATCTTCTCCAAGACATATTACAACAAAATTGTCTGAAACCAAAGACAAAGAGAATTTTAAAGGCAGCAAGAAATAAAAAATTCCTCAAATAAAAGGAAATTCCCATAACACTACGAGCAGATTTCTCAACAGAAAACTTGCAGGCCAAGAGAGAGTGAATGATTTCTTAAAATTGCTGAAGGACAAAACTGCCAACCAAAAATACTTTACACAGCAAAGTTGTTCTTCAGAAATAAAGGGAAGATAATATTTACCCAAATGAACAAAGAAAACATGAGAGAGTTCATCACCTCAAACCTATCTTGCAAGAAACCCTGAAAGGAGTTCTTCGAGCTGAAATTAAAGAATGCTACTTAATAACAGGAAAACATATGAAAATATAAAACACACTGATAAAGTATTTAGTCAAATTCAGAAATTAGCCTTCTCTTTTTTAACGTCTTCTATAAAATAACCTTTTGTGAAACTAAATTTAAATTAATTTTATTTGTGGAAATTTCTAACATTCCTTGTTGAATTCTACAGTACCAAATACCCACGATTGGAAGTTTCTAAACTATCATCTCACTTCCTTCCATGTCTTTTTTTTAACCATGCTTTAAGCATTTAAGCATTATTTTAAAAAATAATAATTTTTCGGTAATTGTTCACAAAGTTAATGCCATTATAAGATTATGAGCCTATCAGATAAAAAGAAAAGTCAGAAACCCCATAAAGACTTGTGTTTCTAAACGATGCTACGGAGACCAAAATGTTTTCAAAGGACAATTGAAGATGCTCTCCAATGAATGTTCCGCCCCTACTCAGCATGGTTCATAATTATAGTATTATGGAAAAAAAAAACAAAGAAGAAAATTGCATCTGTCATTTTCACAACCATTTTCCCCCAGGTGCCAAAGACCATTCAGGAAGCAAAATAAATGTCCTGTGACAGAGCTGAGGGATTCAAAGTGAAAAATCCCCCTTGTTTCTCAATCTTTTTTTTCTGGATAACAAACCTTCCCCAACTCTATCACCATTTGCCCCCAATATTCTACTGTTCTCCCTCTCAGTAATGTCAGCTATGGCTAAACTCTTCTCTGAAAAAAAATAATAATAATTTGTCAAATAACAACCAAGTAGAATAACTACTTATGTTTTCTCAGTGTTTTTCTCTCGTATATATTATAAACATATTGAGCTCTGAAAGTACATGGCTTTATGCCTAGATACTCACTGTTTGTTTATTCTAACATGCTTGGTGAGAATCTGTTAATATTACTTAAGTTTTGTTATGAATGAATCTGTCAAAAAAGTCACTAATACCCAAATCGGTAAATGTTGTTTATACCCCTCAGCATCTTACCCCTGAGAGACAACCTGGAAACAAGAAGAAACAGGAATTGCAACAGGAAACTAAATTTTAATTATAATTACAATGAATTCTGTTTCCAACTACTTCAACATCAAACAGCAGGCACATTTACAGAAAAATAGAGGTGTGATAGTCACTGTTCACAATGAGTCTAGCCAAAACAATTGAATAAACAAAAATATGGAAACCAATGGACCCAGAAGCCATGACATTAAAAACTCGATTTAGAAAGAAAAATTTGAAATAGCTAGGTAAGCACATTGGTAGATCAAATAGAGAGATAGATCTGCAGGCTTTCTCTCTGCTATGAATTTAGAAATAGATAAACTGTTTTCAATCGATTCTTTTCTCTGATAAGAATACCCACTTGATTGGGGTTATAATATTTCCTACCAGAGAACACTGAAAACATAACTGTTCTAAAAGAAAAGAGAAAAAGAAAGAAAAGATCCATTCTCTCTTCACAGGGTCACTAGATGAAAACATTTGGACCTCTGAGGCCACTGGGATATGCCCAAATGGCAAGATATCAGTGCCATATCTAACACAGGTGAAAGTGTAAGGTGACAACTTTTAGTTCCTCATAGCAATGCTAGCTTGCTTATATATCATATAATCATGTTAATTACTAACTACATTATTGAGTATAACATTTTAGACACAAGCAGGTGGGACTGGTTAATACTGCAATAAAAAGATTTTAATATGGAAATCCTTGGTGGCTTTTTCATTTAAATCTATAATAAAATATAAAAGTAATATCACTCAAAGGCAACTTCTCCTTGCCTTCTCTTTGGAGTTTTATGGAAATGAATTGTTTGATTTGCCTTTTTCCTGTTTGAGAAGAACAGTACATAACCACTAATGCTTGATACAGCTGCCATGTTAAAATATCATGAAGATCTCTTTCATTTTCAAATTCTATGTTTCATGGACTTCCATTATGTGCCTTCAACTTTGAAGTCTTCCCAATTTCAGCCCTCTTCTTGTCCTTACAGTTATGAAATCAATCAAAACAATAATCCTATTTTACCAGCATTTTTTGGGTCACATCTGGAAAATTATGTCTTACTGTGAACACCTCATTTAGAGAAGAATAATAAAAAACAAGAACATTTGCTAGAAATAATGGCTGGGTGGTAGAAGGTTTGGGAACAATGACATATGAATATTACCTGGTAGAACTGAAGGTGGCTCAGCCAGGGGATGAATGACATTAAGTTATCTGAAGAATCATGAATGAGAGAAAGGGATTGAAATTTCTTCTGTGAAGATTCTATGGGCATGTAGCAGAGAATGGCTACAGATGCTCAAAGATGCTCAACAAACCCACATCGTCTTCCCAGGCACAGAGCTAAAGCTCTATTTCCCAGCTATTCTTTCAGTTAGATGGGGCTGTGTGATTGACTTCTGGTCAATGGTATAAGACAAAAGTGATAGGTACCATTTCCAAGCCTGGCCATTAAAATCTCCCATGTGATTCTCCACATTTTCCTGCAAGTGCATTAGAAGCAAGTTAATAGACCTGAGTCTTGCTCTTGCTAGATCTCTGACAGTCCTCCTATTTCTGAATCTTCCTTTATGAAGTCTTTCCATTGCCACTTCCTTCTCCGACTCTGAGCCTTAGTTTACCTCCTCAAACATCTGCATCTGTGAGGTCTCTTTTATAGCTTTTGTATGAGTACATTCCCTCCTCAGCCAAATCAATTCCTCAAGACAGAAAACAATTCTGTGTGCTATCCCGTGCTCCTACCAGCATTCCTGGTAACATGCATTACATGTAAGGAACTTGAAATTTTATACTTAGCAATTGCTATTAGCCAACTGAAGCCAACTCATTAAGAATTTCTAGTGATTAGAGACACATCTCTATTCTCCAGGTGTCTGTCCCTTGTCTTCCTGAGCCAAAAGGAAAAAAAAAATTGCTGAGCTAAAAAATGAGGCTCCATTTGCTGAGCTAGTTTCAAATTCACAGGAACATCTGCTCGCCTTCCTGAGTGGACAGAACACTGCAGAGCCCCAATGCCAGTGGGTAACAGCAAAAATGAAAATCAATCAATTTTTGTGCACTTTCCCATGCAAACCCTGATATTCTTCTAAAATAACCTCTAATGTTTAACTCAGCCCAGGCCTTTTTTATATGAGAAAATAACTTTTTTCCCCTCAGCCAGTTCACTTAATAAGCATAGAAACAGTTAGAGATTTTTTAATTTTATGTTTTCAAATAAATATTTTCCTTTCCAGCTTTCCCAAACAGCCAGAAAAGGAATCACCTTTTTTCCTTTTAATTCTTTCCAATTTTCTCAAATATTTTGCTCTTATTTACATAGATGTTGTTAACTCCGATTTTTCATAAAACATTACTATACCATGGGTTGTTTATTTAACAGTATAAGAAAATGAATGTTTCCATGCTTCTGGAGGGTGGGCTCTCAACACTAACCAGGAATTCCACTATTTTTCTCACGTGGACTTCCACCAACTCAACAACAACTATATTTCAAACTTTCTCAGCTCTCCCCATACCTCCACCTCTCCTTCCTGCTCTCTGACAAAAATACTGTCTCCTACTTTACAGGAAAATAGAATTCCTGAGAGGGGGGTCCCCTCCTCCTCTTTATAACAAGCATGCAAACATGGGCTTCTCTGCAAATCCCTCCCTGTTTACTCTCCTTCTCATGAGCCAACACTATGCATTATCCTTTTTCTCCCCCAAATAGCCACCATCTCCCTATCAATTAAATCTTTACCATTGATTTTTAAACATATTCAAGTCTCTTCCATCTTATGTAAAAGCATTCCTTGTGTTCTGTTTGCTTTTCTCTTCTCATAAGAGTGGTCTATTTTGACTATATCCAATTTTATAACTCTCGCTCGCTCTTCATCCTGCTCTAATCTTTTTTCTCATCCTTCCACAAAAATAGTTGTTGCAAAGATCATCTATGAAAAAAAAAGACTTTTTCAAACCCATGTTGTTTGAGCAGCATTTGACATTGCTGGCTATTCCATCTTTATAAATCATAACTTCCCTTTGTTTTTATGACTCTAAAGGATTTTCTGCCTATCTTTTGTAATGTTCTATCCCCTTTGGAAGTTAATCTTCCCTCACACGGCCATAAAATGAAGTTCTTCAAGGCTTAGTTCTAGGCTCTCTTTTCTTATCACTCCTTAGCATCTCTGTAGTCAATAACACTAGTGGTTATGATATTATTTACCAACTGCACACTCAGGATACACAAAAGAATATCTCCAGTCCAGACCTCTCCTCCAGCCTCCAGATATACAGATTTAAATGTCAAATTGATGTGTCTGCTTATCTCTCAAAGTCACAAAATGCAAAAGTTTCAAAATTAAACTTGAAATCTACCTCCCAAATATGATCTGCTTTTAGTGTCCCTCTCAGCGAATGGTGTCACCAACTATTCAATTGCAAAAATATTCTTTCTTCTCCTGATCCCATATTCAATTTATCACTGATTTCTGCCCATTTTACTACTTCTGAAACCCATTCACTTCTCTCCATCATTATTATACCACTTTAGCATAGGCTCTATTACATCTGGCCTTGTAACCTCTGCAATTTTTTCCTGGTCTTTGCCAAGTAGACCGGGCTGCCCACCAATCCTGCCTCTGCACTGAGCTAAAAAGAACTGTATGTTTAAATCACGAATCTGACTTTGTTGCTCACACATTTTCAGTGACTTTCCTTTGCCCTTAGAATTAAAGATTTTTACTATGACTCAAAGGCATTTCTTGACTTGATCTCTGACTGTGTCTCAGGTCTCACCAATCATTTTACTCCCTTGGGGTTCATTCCCTCCAACACACACCTCTCCCTCAAGGTCACTCTAGTGTCCCCTGAGTCCCTGGAATTTTAATGCTCTGACCAGCTACAGAAGCTCTGCCTTCCCTCTCCATATCCTTTACCTAGTTAACAACTATGTACCCTTCAGATCTCCCCTGTGAGGGCAGACATTCCTGACAAGAACAAACACACCTATTATTCTCTATGATAGCATTATGTACTGCCTTTCATGGTGTCTGTCAGTTCCAATTTTCTATTTATTTCTGTGAACATTTGACTAAGTATCTGCCCCACTAGAATATAAGTAAGTTCTATGAAAGCAGGAACCTCATTTCCTTCACCACTCTATCCCCAGGAACAAGGTTACACCCAGCAAATTGTAAACATTCAACATGATATTTGTAATGAATGAATAAATTAATAAATTAAATATTTACTATGTTGTTCTCAGGGTTATACTACCTTTAAAACACTTTAAATATTCTCGTGATTGTAATAGAATATTTGTTTCATATTGGAGCATTTTTCACAATGCACCTAATATCTGTTCTTGTAATAAACTTGGAGTACCTCTACTACAGAAAGCATGTTCACTAGTTTATATATTTGCAGGACCATTTTTTGAGTGTCTAAAGGGTGATATTTTATGACAGGTACTCAAAAAATGTCTATTGAAAGAAGGGAAGAAATATCAACCCAGATTCAAAGATGCTATATCATATAAAGAGAGCTTCAATGTTTATGCTATGGAATTATTCTCTTTCTAGATTCAAATTCTGACTCTGTTGTTTACTAATTGTGTGACCATGGACAAACTACTTAGTTCTGCTAAGTGGCTATAAAAATGTAGGTGATAAAACCTAATCTCATAGGGTTACTGTAAGAATTAAGTGAGATAATCCTCATGAAACTGAGTTTTGTTGTCAAAGTAATACCTCAGGGTGGATATAAGGTATACTAATGAGGCTATTATTTTCAAACAGACAAACAAGGTACAACTGCCTTGAGCCACCTTTAAGCCTCTACACAGAGACAGAATTCATCATGGTCTCTTCACATAGTCCTACCTGCCAGTATCCCCGTCAAAGTACAATGTGACCTGCAGAATAAACATTAGAATTTATCCTTCACAACAAGGTAGCTACCAAAGCTCCCTAAGACAACCCAGAATGCCATTATATGAGTAGCCTTTCCTGAAGAAGTAAACTGAAACTAACATCTCACCTAGTTTAAGCCACTGCATGCCACCACATGCCTTGCTAGATATAAATCTTTAACAACAACCCAGTTAAAATTTGGAGGGGAAAACATGGCTCCACAAAGTGCCAATAGTCATTCATACCAACTCTTCTACCAATCAAATCTAAAAGTTTCTTTAATACTATATACTTTCCTTGGGTATTTCCAACACTCAAACTCAGTTATTTAGTCTCTCCTACTTGACCTCAAAATAAAGTATAAGGATTAGCTATCATTCAAAAACAAGCTCTGGAAAATTACCATGAAGGCAAATTTACAGAAACTGCTCAATAGAATCTACTGAAGCTGAATAAAGACATACATATGTCCCAACTGTTTTAATCCCTGATATATGCCCAACAGAAATGTGTATATGTGAGGAAAAAATCTATAAAAACTGTATATAGCATCATTATTTATAATAGCTCCAAATTATAAATAACCCAAATTTCCATCAACAGTAGAATAAATACAAATTTCTATCAACACTAGAATGGTATATATAATATAGAGTGGAATATTATACAGCAATAAAAGAAACTGCTGTTATATGCAACAACATAGATGAATATCGCAGACAATGTTGACTGAATTATTAGTCATAAAATATATACGATGAACGATTCCATTTGTGAAAGTTCAAAAATTAGACAATATTATCATTTCGAGGTTAGTAAATGAGGAAAGTATGGGGGAGCTCTCTGGGGTGCTGTTAACATTCAGTTTCTTGATCTGGAAGTTATGTGGATTTGTTCACTATATGAAAAATTATCATATTAAACACATGATTTCCATATTTTTTATATTCCTGTTAAACATGATAGCTTATATAAATATAATTTTTTAAAGATGAGCAAAGGTTTAAATAATGACAATGATGACAATGATTATAGAGTTCTTTCTCCAAACTCAAACATTTGGTTACCAGCCTTCTTGCACAAAAGCTCAATCCTGCTTAGTGGGCATTAGGATTCAGAGTTCTTGTTTTAGAAAACAATTCATCTGGCATGATATTTAGCTCTAGTCACTTAAAGACTTAGGCAGAGTCACCCTCTTCTACACAGTGACTGAGTAAATGGATGCAGAAGGGGACACAATGGAGGTTCTGTTGTCAGCACCTGGTTAAGTATATAGAACCTTTCCGGACTTTCACGAGGTTTTAGTCACTCTGAGAAGAGTCAGTTCTGCTGTCTCCTCAGGGGATAAAGGGAGGGTCCTAAAAGTAGCATGTCACTCTGGGAAGGTACATGGTCACTCCAGATGAGTCGCCAAGCAAGAAGAACTGCAAGTTTTCCATAAAAGAAATCCTGTATCTAATACCTTAACGCTAAAACTTCTTTGAAAAATTCATGACTCAATCCTTAATTTTACAAATATTAAGTATGTTCTATGTACCAGGCATAAGTTAGATGTGGCAATAGTAAACAAGAGAGACACAAAGCCCTTAAATGGAGCTATAGTCGAGCAAGGAAGACAGATAAATCAGCCAAAATGTTTACGTGTACAGATAAGAACACATGGGGAAAATACCAAAACTAGTCTACATTAGGAGTTAGAAAAGTGTTCCAGGGCATTCTGCCAACAGCAGAGGATGATCTTGGCATCTCAGATAAGTGGGAGGGAGCACAAAGAAAGACAAAGCTAAGGAACAGCACAGCTGAATGTCCCAGGAGGGAGCAGCATGATCAGGCCACACAGGTGGAATAACTACAGCCCTGGAAAGCTAAGAATGGGACCTTGCCAACATAGGGACCATACCAATGAACCCTGGAGAGACAAGCATTGTGACAAACCTTCTGAGTCACCTTAATACCCAGAGATTGTGCAACATAATGTGTTTGTTAATTATTTTCTCTGAATAAAAGTTCCTTTTGGGCCATTTGAGTCCTTGCTAGCCTGAAAATTTGCAGCCATTTACTGGGCTGACTAGTGCAGATGTGAGCCCAGTCAGCTACACAGCCATAATATCTAGGTGAGATCAGCACACTTAATAGCACAAAGGGTTCGGGAGTGAAATGTCCCCTTCACCACAGTTTATATGGAATTTCTCACCTATACAATAATTATGCTCCATATTTCATTTAATAGTAAAGGTAAACAAATAGTTGGTTCCACAATCTTAGTTACTCTACAAATTTTTATTACATAGCACTATAAGCCAAGGTTCTGGGGAGAAATGAGAAGGTATAAAAGCAAAGATGCTGATAACAGGCAACCTAACAAAGTGAAAACAAACATTCACTTTAGAACCCAATCAACTGAGGTTTTAAATCCTGGCTCAACTTCTTATTAACTCAGTGGCTTTGGGTTAGTTACTTAACTGCCCTCAGCCTCCTTCTCATAATGTGATGATAAAACACGACATTGAAGTGTTCTGCATGACTGAAAGAGATAATAACATATGCAAAACACCTAGGAAAAGCTTTACACAGGAATGTAGTGGTTCAGAAAAAGCTGGCCTCCCAGGCTCTGGTCTACCTCCCTTCTCTTTGCACCCTCACTCCCTCACTGGGATTGGTAAGTACATATATAGCCACCACCGTTTGGCAGCCATTTACATTCCCTGCCCCTGCAAACAGCTGCCCCTTGGCCAGCCCTTGTGTGAAGTGCAACCTTCTCTGAAGAACAGATCCATGTCTTAGCTTGGGATCATTTGGGCAGGAAATCCCAGGGTCTAGATGCCCTGACCAAGATCCATAAAAAAGAAGGGCATGATTTTCTGATCTCACAGAATCTTTACTTAGTGGGGAGTGGTACGATCAGAGGGCTAAACTAGGGTTCTCTAACATGCTGGGCCAGGCAGGGGACCATCTTGTATAAGTCTAAGAGCAGTGTGATTTTGAAGTAAATGCTACAGAAGTATAAGAATTTTTAAGGAATAGTTTTTATACCAGACTATTTCGCTTGCTGTGTTTCTACAACAATCTGCCTCCCTAAGCTACCCTACCTCTATAGCTATTTTATAGGAGTGCTACTCATATTCTTTTCTTTTCTTGTTTGAAACTCACTCTGAATCTCTAACAGGTCAAAGGTCTTGAGGTGTGTGTTCGTTGCTGTGCATATCCCACAATATTCTTTAGATAAAAGGAATAAAATCTAACCTAAACTGTGTTCACTATGGTTACTGTTAGTCAGTATGTGGACTTAAATAAATATTTCAGCTACTGTTAATCATGCTTTGTATAATAACATTTACAGAGGTGGGAAAAGTTTCAGAAAGCTCAAACTAAGTCTGAGAACTAAAACCCATAAATTATTTTTTAAAAATCTATATCAGCCAAGGCTGATAGATTCTTAGTTATCTTTATGGCCACATAATTGTCCAAAATATATTTATTTAAAGTCACAAAAACAAATTTTTAAACAGCCAATTCAATGGCCATATATAGACATAGTCCTGACTCCAAAAGATTTCTCATTCTGTCAAGAAGACATATGATTCATTAAACGGACAGAAGGAGAAGAGTAAAAATCTCTAGCGAAAAAGTCAAGGAGGAGAATTCTGAGTTCAGAAATGATAATCGATGCTCAGCATCAGGGTAATCCAGGTACAGGGTCCTGGTGTTCTAGGGGCATAACAAAGCTTGGTACAACCTGTCCAAGCCAAGGTTACCTCTAGGGCCAGGACAGTAAAGTCAGTGAGCTGGATGATCAAAAGGAAAGACAAAAAGCCATGACCTTCTACTTGGTTGCATCATTACAGTGATCTCTGAATAAGGATGCTCTCATCTCTTTTCTCAGTTCCACGTAGAACTCGCTTTCCTCGCTGATTCACTGCAGGGCTCATCTTTGAAATACAGATGCTAACCTGATGAAATATTCCCAAGGCTGAATGCTTAAAATATATGAAAGATGAATAAGTGCACCTGGGGCTCCAAGGACTAATGCCATAAAACCATCATTATTTCCCACCAAATGTTATTTCACCCACTCACTTGATGTGCATCTGAGGCCTGTTCACACTGCATATGGCTGTGGACAGACAATGCCTCAGTTCAAAACTAGCAGAGTGGGTCTGGAAGAGGCCTCTGCTGCAGTGTTGACTCCTTAGTTTTAGCTTCAAACCTTGTCATCCTAACATAAGGATGCTGAACAAGCCTAAGTGAGGGATCAGAAGGTTCCAAATATGGGTTCCAACTCTGTGGCTGACTTGCTAATGTGTGGCTTGAGCAAAGTATTTCAAATGTCAAAGGCACTATCTCCGCTACCTTTAAACATGGCAAAATTGTCAACCAAACAAATAAAGGGGAGTCTATTCTAGATGAAAAGGACTTCAGGGCAAGAGCCCCTCTGTACCTCCCAGGAGCCTTTCTTGGTAGTTAAAACTCTTGCCAGGAATTCTTTATATACCCGTCCCTCGATTTGCACAGCATTTTTTTACACAAGTGCTTTTATATGCAGTAAATATTCCCCTATTTACACAGACTTTTTATACGTGGTTTCCATTTACGCGGTCTCATTTCACTTGGTTCTTCTTTTCTTTCATTTCCAGTTTTGGCAATTACTCTTTCTAAAAAACAATAGCTTAACTCAGCAACATACAAAGAGCTAATATTTACTAACACGCATTTATTAATGATCTTACTATTCATTGGATGGCAAATAAAAAAGCATGGGTGACTACTGATGTTTTGGGGGACTGGTTTTATCAATGTTTTGCTGTGGAAGCTGAAAATTATATGAAGGAAAAATGTCTGCTTTTGTGTAGATGCACCTGGTCATCTACACAATTTAGAAATATCCAAATATAAAAGTTGAATATCTGCCACCAAATGCAACTTCCTTGATCCAATCTTTAGATCTAGGCATTATTTCCACCTTTAAGATTAATTATATTAAACAGAATTTTAATGATATTTTTAATAAACTTGAAGACAATGAATCACTTACAGAACTGTAACTTATAGTTACAGAAGCCTGGAATAAATATGTAGTTTTAAGTTGTATCAAGAATATTGCTTTAGCTCTGAGTGATTTAAAGCTGTCAACTTTAAATGCTTGCTGGAAAGCAATATGGCCAGAAGTGGTTGTACCAGGGAATATGGTTCCAACAACAAAAGAGGGATTAACTGGCATTATTAATTTACTAAATAAATTTCAAGAAGAAGGTTCTGACAGTTTGATTGTAGATGATATTAACAAATTACTGGTTGATCATGAATTAACTAATAATGAATTTATTCACTTAATACATGAAGCCCATGCTGCTGATGAATATGGCAGTGACCTTGAACCAGTTTCATTCGCTGCAGAAAATATTTACAAAGGTCTTCAACTGGCCACAAAACTGGAAACTGCAATTCTAGATATTGATCCAAACATCCAACGAGTCTTAAAATTTTGAAAATAATTTTTGAAATGTTGCAGTAAATATCGAAGAATTTACAAAAACTTAGCAAAAGATGGTGTTGAAAAAAGATCATCCAAAAACAAAAACATAAACAACAAAACCCAAGTAATGCTTCCAAATATTTTGAGCGATGAAGATAATGACTTTGTGCCCATTAAAAAGAGAAAGTTGATTGCTTTAGATTACAGTGTAGACACCAACAGTGAATAAAATTTATTCGTTTTTTTTTTCTAATTTTCATTAGCATTTTTTTGTGAAAATATGTGAAATAAATATTATTATAACTTATATCGGTCTATTTCTTTAGTATTTTTTTTTCAACTGATGGACTCTTTTTACATGGTTTTCTTCTGTATAAAAAGAAAGACGTGCCCGATCCCATCGGATCTCAGAAGCTAAGCAGTGTAGGGCCTCGTTAGTACTTGGGTGAGAGACCACCTAGGAAGACCAGGTGCTGTAGGCGTAAAAAATAAAAAATAAGGGATTGTAAACTGACAAGGTCCTTGCAATCTGTTAGGTCAACAAAGGGATGCCTCACCTAAAAAAAAAAAAATGTGTGGAACAGACAATTCATATAAATTGAGGGAAGTGTGTATTCTTAACATAATGAATGTTGCCCGTTAGCCTATTTGTTTCTCTCCTGAGCACTTAGAAGATGAGGGTGCCCTGCCCCCACCCACTCTGTTCTCATTAACAATTAACAATACTGAGAGACTATTATAGTTTCTGCTTTACCTTTCTTGGCTGAATATTACTTCAGTAATTCATTCAATAAGAACTACAGAATACATTTCTAAAACACTAGAAGGAATAAGGAACAGAAAGAATAGTCTCTATATTTAAGAGGCTTAGAATACAGTTATGAAGGAAAAGAACATTGAAATATATAAGTAACAATATAAAAAAGACTGTAATTAAGTTCTGAAATGAATAGTTTAAACAAGTGCCATAAGCACTAAGGTGGGAGCAATGACTATAGACGGGGCAGGGGTAGGTTGCAATGCAGAGGGCAGAAGCAGGTTTCATAGGGAAGTTGCAGGTATTTGAGCTGGGTGAAGGGAAAGGGGCTGTCAGAGCAGGGGTCCCTGACCTTTTTTGTGCAATGAGCCCCTGTAAGCCTAAAGTCTATGACTTTCCCACAACGTTTTTAAATATATACAATAAAATACATTGGATCACAGAGGAAATCAGTTATAGCCATTTCTTCTATAATGCTTATTTTGAAAATATGAATTTGTTCCAATATACTTGGAACAAAGTATACTAGGGGAAAAACAGTATAACACAGATTTCATCTTTGCCTATGCATCATTTTATCCACAAAAAAATGCTACATGAATGTAAAATTGGCACCCACTAAATCTAACCACATAGGAAAACATTCAGACATGCTTACCCCAAACTCCTACATTTCCTCAGTTTACCAGATGTGCTGTCAGCTGCACGCATCCACACCTAGTATTACAACCTTCCATTTGAGTTCAAATAACTCCACTTCACACAATATCTCACAAGCTTTTACCATTTCCACAAGAACACGTCAGGTCTTTTTCAAGATGAGATACCATATTTATTCTAGTACTGATGAATCTATGTATTTCTTAATCACTTAACATATAACTGTATATAACTGAGCTACCATTTTTATTAGGCTCCTATCTTTTTTTAATAATAAAGTGGGTTCTTTTTTTTCGCAATTGATAGTTTTTGATTATTATGCCCCAAGCTCAATGTTTTCCATGAATTTTGCATGTAGGTTGATTTTTAGGAACATGTATGTTACAATATAGCAGAACTGACTGTATATTTAAAAATTTTTTGAAAAAATTTATAAAATAGCAATTATGTGCTTTTTTATTAACACATTAAATTACAAGATCTAGTAGCTGACTCAATAAACTACCATAATCTCAACATACGATGCATACGAATGATATGTAGAGATATCTGCAACGTACTGTGATATGAGAATACTGTGATTTAATTAATGACAAAGCCATAGATAGGGCACTGCTAATATGCCTGTAATTTGTTCCACTGGTAATTGAAAATGTTAAATTTCAGTAACATATTGACAATAAAAATGATACAATTTTTCCCTATCCAGTTTCATTGATGTCCTAAACTCTATCGTCACTCTCAAGGTTAAGAAACCCTGTTATAGACAGAAGGTGAAGAGCATTTCCATTAAAAAAAAAAAAAATTGAAGTAAGCAAGATCATTACATGATGGGAATTGTCTAGCTGAAACTAGTCACTTAAAAGGAAGAAAAATGTGAGAACATGGAGTCACCCTTCCTGTCCTAGGCATGGTATCAAGTCACTGACTCACATTCATATCATCAACCAACACATAGCCTTTGCTGCCATAACTGGAGGTAGTCATTCCTTTCCATATGAATTTATCCATGTGGTTTTTCTTCTACAAATATGATATAATGGAAAGATCACTTTATATAAAATTTTTGGTCATCTAAATATCTTACCAATTTTATCTTCTTGATGACTAAGTTATATAAACATGTCCTATATCCATCATGAAAAGGCAAATTCTAATACCTCATATTCAATCCCAGTCGGTCAATAGATCCTGTTGTTGTCTAACCTGACAACAACCCACCACAGCCCAGCTCCCAGTGGACTCGCCTAATAATTGCCATCTTCCAATTTTAAAAGCTAACTACATTAACCTGATCATCTTCTCAAGTGTGTATGTGTGTGTGTGGCAGGGGGAGTGAATAGTATCGTTATTGTAAATCACATTACAGACCTTAGGTAAAGCTCACTGCAGGTATTCTAGCAGCTACAGGGTAATATCTTCAAGCATCAAAATTTCTAAGTCATCTCCTACTGACTCTATACCAACCCCTACCACCAGGCTTACACAAGACATGTCCTCTCAGTCCCCATTTGTAGAGTCCTTGATCTTTGTCCCATGTAGATTCCTGCTTAGGAGCCACTGCCCCGAGAGCTGCTGAGCCAGCCCAGCTGGGGTGGTGGAAATTACTCTGATGGAGACTTTTCCTGCTTCAGTTTCCAGTGATTCTGATATTTCCCAAATACGCACAGAGGGAAAAGGTGGAATTAAAGAAACCGTGTACTCCTTACTCTTGTTTCTATCGAGCTATTTGGCTTCTGTCTGCTTTATATTTGTTCATTTGTGTAACTTTAAAAATGGGTTCCAAACAAACCAAAATAAAAGGTCGAAAACTACTGAACAAGATGAACTCCAAGGTCCCTTCCAGTCCCAGCCTTCTCAAGTAAGACACACCAAGGGCCTTTTCTGTAAGCATAAGTAGACAACCACCTTTATGTGATAAGAAATTAAAGATGCCCCAAGTCCCCTCTTTTCCATTCTCCTCATAATTTGCATCTTCAAAGCTAGGAGGCAAAGATGCTATTTGTAAATTCTTAACTAATAGCATTAACATGTTAAATCATCTTAAACTATTATATCTATCATCAACCAGTTTGGTTACATAGGCACTCGAATGGGGTTCTGAGGCTGGAGATGGCGATGGAGGGCAGCTTAGCTCTGAGGATTTGGGAAAAGAATAAAGAAGTGCAGGTATGAGGTGTAACCACTCAGACCAAACACTAACAACTTGTTGCCAAGTAACTGTTCTGCCAAGCTTGCTTTAAAACAGAAAGGTAAGACATTTCTGTAGTATAACAACAAACTTGCCAATAGTCTTTTTAAGTAGTTTATTATTTAACATAGAGTAAGAAGAACTTACTTGAAAGTGTCTTTCTTTGCCTTTACTTAGCAAGCCCTTCTGTTTCAATAATGTAAAAATAAACAGAGGCTAGTCATTTTAAATATTATCAACTTGAATCAGGAGAATATTTTACTATAAATATGTTTTTGTTGTATGGCCATCCTGAGAAATAACAAGCACTACACTCTTTTTGATAACTCAGGAAAGTTCATGTTCTTAAGGGTGGAAATTTAGCCTGTGCTTTCCTGTTTCCATGGAATGCACCTCACCTACCTGAGAGTGCTCCCTTACATCTTGAATTGCTCTCCTCCACAACACAGCTTGGCAGCAAGCTGCCTTGCTAGAATCGTACTTTGGTTTACAAATGCGAACGAGAACCTTGTTCTTCAAGGCAGTCTTACAGTATCATTTGTGTACAAGCAAGTGAATTTCTTTTTCATACAAAAATCTCATTCTCTCATCCCTTTTCAGATTCTCCCAAAGTGTCTTGATAGTGAGTTGATATTGCTAATGATTCATAAACTTGAATTTTCCTAAACCTTATTTCCTTCTCTGTGTGCTAATATCACACTTAATCTCAATTTTAACAGTGCCCACAGTGGCCATATCCATCCAAGATAGGGTTTCCAGATAAAATACAGAATGCCCAGTTAAATTTGAATTTCTTATAAGCAACGAATAATTTTTAGTATAAGTATGTGCTATTTTAATTCACTAATTCTAGTAACTCTATACATATGTAAAGATCCACTATCCAATTACTTTTCTTCTTCCACAGGACCAAAACATTGCTCTAAAAAGTTTTGGAACTATGCTAACTGCTTAAAATATAAATTCATAGATCAGTGGTTTCTAGCAGCTGGGAGTGTGAAAAAATGTTGGCTACAAAGGGGTATAAGGGAATCTGGGGAGTGATCAAGTTGTTCAAATATCTTGATTCCAGTGGTTTACATGACTGTATGCATTTGTCAAATGTTATGCATCTATAGAATAAAAAGAGTAAATTTTACTGTAAGTAAATAAGACTTAAATAAATCTGACTTAAAAGATGAAAAATCAATGTATACTACTCAATCTCAGATGATACACATTTCCAGTATCATTCATTGCATTCTAGGTATCACCAGAGTAAATGTCCTACAACAACTCTTCCAGTTTTTTATTATTATTTTTAAGCCCATAATTTCAACACCACATCCCTCTCCGCAAACGGATTTGTTCATTCATGCAATAAGCATCTATTATTAATTGGATTTGTGCCAGGCTCCGAGAATACAAAGATGAAAATAAAGTCCCTATCAAAAAAAAAAAAAAAA
>NW_006431912.1:2023815-2032197 GCF_000325575.1 Pteropus alecto
CCCAACAAAAAAAAAAAAAAAAATTACTAACTGGCTAGTGGACAAAGAGATATGAATTTAAATTAAAAAAAAAAAAAAGATATACAGTATTAAAAATGTACACCAATTACAAGATGGAGAAATAGCAAGCATAAAACTCTTTTTGATAACTCAGGAAAAAATTCAAAATGCTTAAACTCAGCCTTCAAAGTAGGGAGCTATATAATTAGATATAGGAAGACTAGTACCCAAAGAAAAGAAGCAGAAGACAAGCTGAACAGGCAGGTCAGGAAAAACGATGAAAGCCTTTGTCATTCAGGTGCTGTCATAATTCCTGCTCGTTGTAATAGAAATCAATTCTAGTTAGCTGAAACAGAATAAGTGAACCCTTCTGGAAGGATATGTTGGTTCACAGAATCAGTGGGAGGCTAAAACACCAAATACAGAAAATGGACACAAACGAACAAACAAACAAACCCAGGACACTCTGAATGACAAGGAGTAAAAGTCACAAGAGCCATCCTAAGGCAGAAATAATGACTGGAATGCTGCTACTGCCACCATTGAACACCAGTGGATACCACCATGGACACCATGAATCAACCGTCTTTTGACATTGACCTACTTGCTATAGATTCAGTCCCACTGCAGAAACTGATTTGCTGAGCCTAGGCCACATGACTACACCTAACACCTAGTTGTCTGATGCAAAGAGAGGTAAGAACGGCCACCCACAGTTGTACACAAGAGACAACTGCCCAAACTTGGAAAGGGGGTTGAATCTGGGCCGTCAAAAAATGACACCGGTCAAAATAAGTCTACTCTCTTTAGCACAGTTAGCATCCAGAGCCTCTAATAATTGGGCGTGTCCAATATTTCTAACCCTGATTCCTATAACTGGAAAGAAAATTCTTCTCCAACTCCGTGGGTCTTGTGCCATCTCACTTATAGGATGTCACATTTAGACTGAATGATATTCTTTGTGTGTCTTTGGCTTGTCTTTCCAACTCAGTATGTGCTTTTTGAAAGTAGGTATTCCATGGTAGTTAGCTGTCTTCCAATTCTCCCTTGTGCTCAGCACATGCCTTCCACAAACAAGCTGCCTAATGCATGTCTGTGTTCTGCTTGAATGTGTTCCAGGGCAACTCAGCATGTGCTCTTGGAAATGTGCCACTTTCCTTTGACAGGATCAAATCTCCTTTAAATCAGACCTTTTTACTTCGGCTCACAGGAGATCCTTGCCCTAAAGGCCTTGAACTAAATCTCAGCAGGACAGATTATAAACCAGCCCAAACCACTGAAGATTATATCGATGTGCATGTGGCTTTGGAGCTGCCTAAGAGCTGGCCCCAAGTCTCGTTGAGGCTGCCCGTGAACTCTATGAAGAAAGCCAAATGGGGAGTTAGGCCCTCAGTGCTACGCTCAGGGGATTTCTGCTTACGGTGCCTTTTCTGACATTGCATAAACTAAAACAAAAGAAAGGGTCTGAATTATCAGTTGTTTGACTAAATAAAAGAACCTGTGGAGCATCTTATCTTTTTTTTTTTCTAATCTAGGAGAAAGGAACAATGTGCTTCACTTGGCTCAGGAAGGAAAGGGATTACATTTGTGAAGAGGATAGTTTCACTACACCATATGAACACAGAAATATTTAAAGAGGTTATAATGGGAATTTTATCTTCAGCCTCAGACATTCCCCTCATACAATAGTTTCTCTTTTCAGCCGTGATTAGCACATGGGGAGGCTTCAATCCTCCCACCTCTCCAGGAAATCATAATAGCCTTCTTTCCTCAGTTATTGAAGAGGAAGAGAACAGAACACAGCTCCATTATGTCTCTTCGCAAAGCAGTTACATCATTTTTTTAAAAAAGCAAACAAGTATCTCAAAGATATTCTCATTTACAGCCAAGTGTAGGCTTTGATCAAATAGTTTTCGGATAAAGGTGACTAAGTGGAGTTTTATAAATATTGCAAGTAAGAAGTATAATGAAAAGTTACAAATTTTAGAGAAGAGTTGGCACAACCCAATTATGTACAAAAACAAATAACAATAATATAGACAAGACACTATCCTCAGAAATGGGTTTAATCACACAAATATCAGCCTTTGTTCTTCTGTATATAATGGGAAGAAGAAAGAAAATGTTCCCAGTCCTTATACACTTCTGTGTTTTTATCCTGTACTTCTGTAATCACCCAGTTGGTAAGCAAATACAAGAGTGCTCCCTAAAGAACTGTCTCATTTTCACGAGTCCACCATAAAGCACCGTGCTGGCTGAACGGAATGCAAAACTGAAGGGAAATCGTGCTCCCCTGTCATTATGATTGACCATCTAGTGAGTCAGAGCCACATCTTAAAACTGTTCTGAATGGAATATGACTTTTTTCTGTTGAATTCATAATCATGCTTCAAAGAACACTAAAAATCACAAAATTCTAGAGCCACAAAGATCACTGAACTCCTCTCACATTACAGGAGAGTAAACTGGGCTTAAAGTGACCCACCCAAAGGCATATTCCAGAGCTGGCATCCAGGCTTCCTGTCTCTAGCCCAGGGCCCCTCCGGCTGCCCTTCTGTTTTCCATCCACACCACAGTGACCAAGGTCATTGCCTTTCCCAGAAGTGACTGCATCTGGATTCTGAAGAACCCTTTGCAGAGTCACCAGTGGTCGGTTCATGCTAACCTCAAGGTGGAGCTAGAAGTCTAAGGAAGAGCTGTTGTCACAGGTTTAGGGTTCTCGTTACACACTTCTCCCACCGTGAACCTCGACTCCATGAGTAACTAACTCATCACCACTCCCCAGGTGTTTTGACTCAAATACGGATATCAGGGTTAAAATTCCTGAGAAAGCCTTAAGACATTTAAAGGCTCAAAGCACAGCACCTTCGTCTTCATCACCTTGTTAACCCTTAAAACTGAGAGAAGAATCTCATGTACAGAGCACTTACCAAGCAAAACCAATGTGTTCGGATTATCTTGCCTTTAAAAGAGCACCATCTGTTTTAAAGAAAGCAAGAGAGCCAGGCCAAAGCTAACCTAAAACATGGTGGTACCCAATAAAAATGTGTGAAACTCAGAACAAGGCACTAACTTGAAAAATGCAGGAAATATGGTATGTTGGAGTTAACTCACCAACCAAACACACACCCATCAGCCTTTGACCCCACACCAATGTTTGATCGACATGAATTCAGAGGCACAGAAGAGCAATAAGCAACCATTCCTAGATCTCTCGAGTCCTAACTCCCCTCCTTAGTTAACTGCTTTCCTGATTCTAGCACACGAAGCAAATACGAGCAATACATTTTCAACTCATAATAAGGCATTTGCTTCTTTGGTACAAAGTAAAAGACTGATGTCATTTTCAACGTCTACTTGTGAATGCCATGGGGTATGGTCATAACTCTGTGTTCCTGGAAGGCAGAAGATGATAAGTGAGACTTGGTACTTTGAGGTTAGTCTCCTTTGTTATCAAAAGGCTCATTTCTTTCACTGGAGATCAGTTTTCTTAGCATTTAAGGGAAAGCTTAACTAGATGTGCTTTAAGACCATTTCCTGCTCTGGTATTTTAGTAACCTATAATTCTAAGGTATTCATGCACTTTGTTTTGCATTTACTTCTTTCTTCCTCCATTTTTTTTATTAATATAACATTAATGTGTTACATTACTCCATAAGTGATTAAGAGTATGAATCTGGCAGCATGGTGATATAAATTTGGAGAAGATTTTTAACTTTTAAGCTTCAGTTTCCTAATCTTTAAAACAGGGCACCAGTTTCATGAGGTCATTGTAAGTCCGGACATCACATTAAAATGAGAGAATGAATCCAAAATGTGGGAGCGGTAAGTAACACGGAGGAAGCACTCAAAAACTATTAGCTGTTATTATCTTTTATTATCCCTTACTTGAAGCCTGGTCTTAAACATGAAGAATACAGCTTTGGAGAAAACCAGACATACCTTAACTCCTTGAGATCAATAAATGTTCTTTCTGAGAATGAATGTAATTGGAAAGCCAATGTGAAAAAGACTAACAATATTTTAAAATCTAGAAAAGCTGCTATTTTTCATAGTGATAAAAATCTCTCAAGAAGGAAATTCCCAGGACTTAGCAAAATGCTACAATAAATACTGTGATTTCGAAAGGCAAACAACTCAAGAGGGCACTTTGGCAAAGCTTCATGATAATATATCTGGATGGAATTTTTATTTTATGTCTATGCTTCAAAGAAGCAGCTCTATAATTCTTCCTGGTGGGCCTGTTATCTTGTCAAACTTTTGACTACCTTAAATTCCTTGATTTTAATAGCAAGCTATGACAAACACCAAAAAAAAAAAAAAAAAAAAAGATTAAATGCGTATTTTTTTACTTTTGTAGGGAACAGCTAAACTCAAGCCTGAAAGAATTAGAATATCTGAGAAAATCATTAATTTTAAACTTGATTTTCCAGGGTATTTTTATAAGGTTATGAATGCTATCATGCTCTCAAAACTGCATGGATTCTTTGGAAATCACCATGGCTCGTTTCTGGTCATTATGAAGTAGGTATGGTCACTCTACCTTAACTCAGCACAGGGCAGATTGCAATAAGAGATTGAAGGAGGCACATGGAACACCACTGCCTGATCGGACACTGAGAATGCTGAAATGACTAGCAACCTGACCATGGCAGAGCCCAGAAAATAGAAAGCTATACCCGAAATAACCTCCTGGCACCCAATACATAAAGTACATTCACAAAAATATGTTACTCTACAAATGGCACTGACTATGATGATGACAATGGTAGTGTTTATTAGTCACATATTTGCCAGGCACAGTTCTAACTGCTGTAGGCACAATAGCTTGTGTGATCCTCACAACAATTCTCAGAGGTATGAATTTTTGTTCTTCTTAAAACCATTTCTCACCCTTCCCCCAATCCACTATCATTTGTAGATGCTCCCTGCTATTGCTAATATTTGGATTGTTTTAGTGACCCTGCTTGGCTTCTTAGCTCTTCCCTCACTTACACAACCTATTAAAATTTCCTCTGGTTCAAACTCTTAAAATGGCTTATTTATTTTCTTTTTTTGGACTATTATTATTCTAATCTTATAGTTGTGAAAATTCAGAGGTGGCTCACCCAAGATTACATAATTAAAAGCTGGCAAATATGGCTCCAATGATTCTGAAGCCAATGCTCTTGGCTGCTGATTATATTGTCACTCCTTAATAAAACAATATAAAGGTATAGATGTTAAAAGTACATAAAGGGAACTCCAATCTACCCCCTACTTTACGAACAATGATTCCCCCACATACCTACTATCTTGTTACCAGTCCTCCCCCAAACAACATACCCAGGGTTTGCTCTGAGCTATGAGCTTTGCTTGGGGGTCTAAATTTATTCTTAAGTCAATAACAATAGGACTCTCTATTCACGAGTTTTGGTTCTTGATTTGTCCTGGGCACCTTAAATTTACAAATGAATATAACATAACCTTCCTGAATTAAGTACCAATCGCTTAAGAAGCAGAAGATTTTCAGTGGTATATGAAGCAAAGGTATTAATGTGACCACACTAAAGAACCTAAAAAGCCATTCTGAACTTCCACCAAGTACTCTTTCTACAAAACTCTTCTCTTATAACCTATCCTATAACCTATCTAATGAAATCTTTATGCAAGAGTTGTTTCAGTTTTCACCAACAACTCAGTCTTATGGCAAAAGCAGCATGTTATAAATAGCACACAAGAGATAAATAGTTTAAATACACAAACATGACTTTACTAAATTTTAAGTTGTCATAATTTGTCCAAATTTTCTGTATAAGAGGAGCTATTTATGCAAATAAGAGAAATAATATACATAACATATATAAATACTATAAGAACATGTATATCCTTCTGTAAATAAGCTTACATAATTCCAATCACATTTGACATAGTTCATTCACTGTATTCATTTGCTAGGATTTAAAATAAGTTCTATGATTTTTTGATTGTCAACATAGGCATATTGCAGAAAAAGTGAAACTACAAAGAAAAAACAATAATTGTTCAAATCCTAGAGGTGAGTTCTATTAATATTTTTGCTTCTTTCCTTCCAGTCTTTTGGGTTTTGTTCATTCTTTATATTGCTGAGATTATATTATATATAATTTTGTGTCAAATTCTTTTATAATTTAAATAATTGTAAATATTTAAATGTATTAAACGGTTGTATAATACTACATCAAATGAGCCTGCCACTAATTATCTTATACCTGTATTTGAATACTAAGTCATATCCAATTTTTTTTTTATTATAAGAAGTATTGTTGTGAACATCTTTCTGCAAAATTAACTGAATTTCAAATTTTCCTTAGGTTAGATTCTTAAGTTAGGATAAATTGCTAAAAGGGCTATACTCAGCCAAGGGAGTAATACTTGAAACATTACCAAATTGTTTTCCAGAATGATCCAAATTTTTATTTAAATGAAAAAAATCACTGAAGTACTTCTGAAATATATTCAGTCTCCTAACAAACTCATTTTCTTAAAAAAAAAAAAAGTCAAGCTTGTATTCACTGAGTAAATTATAAAGCTGCTAGTTCAATTAAGAACTTTAAATTTAAAACTGTTTTCTCACTTCTCATTTCCTTCTAGGTTGTAAAATCTTACAAAGACAAAAAATATATATATATGCAACATGCATGAGTTTGTAATAGATTTTTAATTTGCCAGCATGAATTTTTTCATTTTCATCAAGATCATGGTGCCGATAAAATATCTTTGTCATCTGTCTTATTTCTACTGCCGTTTTAAGGGAAATTCAACCTAGAATGCCATGCTTGGTGCTGACTGACTGTGACATTACATAGTATGTAAGGTTGTAGATTCTACTCAAGACATTCTAGGCAAGCTGAAATAATTTGTTGACATTCAAAAAGCCATAGGAGAAAGGAAAGCTACAATTTTCTTTCTATATTAACCTTACAGAATTTTAGAAAAAGTATTCAGATGCTGTACTCTAATATCTTAAAATACAGTATCCCCCCCCACCCCGACCTTATGCGTGAGGGATGCATTCCAAAACCCCCAGTAGATACCTGAAACTGTGGATGGTACTGACCCTGTATATACTATGTTTTTTCCTATATATACATATGTATGATAAAGTTTAATTTATAAATTAGGCACAGTAAGAGATTAACAATAACTATAAAAAATAGAACAACTGTAACAATATACCATAATAAAAATTACGTGAATGTGGTATCTTGCGCACTCTCAAAATATCGTATCGTACTTACCTTTTTACTTAAAGAAAGTATTTTACGACTTCTCTTTGGCATATCCAAATTGCCAGAATCACTACTCTTGCGCTTTGGGTCCATTATTAAGCAAAATAAGAGTCATGACTGTAATATTGCAACAGTCAATCTGATAACCAAGCCGGCTACCAAGTGCCTAAGGGGCGGGGAGCGTACACAGCGTAGATCCGCGGTTCACGTTTCAAGCAGGACAGAGCGAGACTCGCGAGATTTCATCATGCTACTAGGTACGCAGTTTAAAAATTATGAAATTTCTGCTTCTGGAACTTTTTATTTAATATTTTCGGGCTACCTTAGACCACGGATAACTGAAACCACTGACACTGAAACAGCGAATGAGGGATGGAGGGAGGTTGCTGTATCACCGTTTACTGCCTCTTTAAAAAAAGACAAAAAATGTTTCACTCCATTTCCCATGGTTTTGCAAAATCTAGAGCCAGTTGCCCCCCTAATATTCATTGCTGTGCCCAATCCACTGGGTAGTAGCCATGATTCATGGTGGAATATTAAGCAACACTCATATAGTAGGAATCAGGAGATATATCACCCAGCCCCAGATCTATTGCTCCTAGAATCTCAGGGTCTCAGTTTTCACATTTATAAAATAAGAGTCAGAGCTAAAGGAAACAAACACCCCATTTGTGTTCTAACATTACATGATTGTAATGAGTTCTAACAAACCATTGCCTCTTTAATGCTAATTAAGTATCCCTTCCATTTTTCTGTATCAGTATCTCTTAAAATTCAAATTCTGCCAACTTTGAGAATGGCATGATACAGACTGATTATTTATTTATTAATTTAGCCCATTAACATGCATTTCTTGGCACTGTTCTAGTCCTGTGCTTAAAGCAATGAACTAGAGAGAGGAGATCCCTTCTCCCACAGAGTTTATATTCTGAATTGTAAACAAGTGAACAAATAAACAAAATTATTTCAAGCAAACAGGGTGATGGAATAGTGATCGGGTGAGAGAAAAGTGTGCCACTTCAATAGGATGGTCAGCAAAGTTATTTCTGAGGACGTTTAAGCTGTGACCTAAATGATGCCAGGAGCCAGTATGTCCAAGTCAGCCAGGCATAGGAAACAGGTAGCTCAAAGG
>NW_006431912.1:2032267-2067267 GCF_000325575.1 Pteropus alecto
TTTCAGAGATGACCAGTAGAAGCCAGATCATGCAGACATTTGTAGGAAATGATAAGGATTTTGCTTTTAATCTAAGATCAATGAAAAGCCATAAAAGTTTTAAGCAGGAGACTGACATGATATGATTTATATCTTAAAAGATCACCCATGCTGCTATGTAGAGAATGGATTGTATAGTTTATTTACAGAAATACTGAAAGAACTCCTGTTCTCTCACAGCAATATTGATAATACTTGTTTTGGTGAAAAACAACAAAAATTTTAAATATTTAAAATATTTTTAAATATTTAAATGCAGACATGATTTAGAAAGGGAAAAAAAAAAGGTGGGAGGAATGCTCAGACATCAAAATCAATGAGAAAGCACAAATCTAGAGAGCTAAGTATACTTCTGAAGCCAGCCTCTAGCCAGCCTGGTAGCATTGGTCCACCATGATGACCTAGAATAAAAACCCATTGCAGGAGAACCAAACTGCACAAGAGTTTGGAGGAGAATTAACACGTCTGGTGTAAATTCTGTGAGCCCCCACACCCTAAGAGATGCGGGATACACAAAGTACCGTCTCTTCTTTCTTCTCATCATCTCACAGTAAGGAGAGGTGGTTCTCAACCTTCACAAGTATAAAAGCTGCTTTTTAACATCAAAATCTTTAATTCTCCTTCAAACACACAATTGTATTTTTACTTCTTTAATTTACTATCATTGCCTAGGGAACTCAAGAATTGACAAACCCCAAGTAATGATTCTGTGCACACTAAGTAGTTCAGCTGCCATACTGGAAAAAAGTGGACCAGAGGAAAGAAAATGAAGAGGCTTCAAGGTGCTACATAGCAGAGCAAAAACTCAGTATTGGTTAAGATCTCCAAAGAACTGTAATCTGGACTTGGAGTTATAGCCTTGGTTCTTTTCTATTGATTTTGGAGTAATCACAATCAGCCCAGGTGATTAATGACTGCCTTTCAAAGTGAGTGAGCAAGCCTCAGACTACTGCCTGTCTACTTTGCTATGCAATATGCCCATATGCCCTGCAAAGTACACAGTAAACTCTCCAGTGTTTGTTAATTTGAATTGTCTCAATAAAACCTTAGAAGTCTTAATGTTGTCTCTTGGCCAACAGGACCAAAAGAAAACACACAGATGAGGGACAAGCTAGTTCAAACTGTCTCCATTTCTGCCAGCAAATCATTTTCAGTTAACAAACAAGACCTGGGTAAAACTCTGCAATGGTTCCTATCATTCTTTCTTCTTTTTCCATTATTTCTCCTCCCGACTCCTCATCTGATGTCCACACACAAAGAAGAGCCAGGCAGGGTATTAGGAAATACGTAGGTGCTTCCTGCAAAGTACTATTAAATAAAATATATTCTTTGAGCCAGTAATCTACCTCTGGAATCCAATTTTTAAAAAAAATCTTAAATATGGGAATGGTTTCTAATCAAAAGTATTCCACACAGCATTAGTCTTAGTAGAAAAAAAAAAAAAATGTTAGAAACAGCCTGAGTGACTATGGCACATACCTTGATGGAATACCTTGATAATTATATATATATTAGAGATAAAAATTCTCACAAAATAATTTTGAGTCCAATTGCTCAAAATTCAGTTTTCAATATGATTACCTTCATGGATCAATACTATAGTTCTTTTTTTCTCTAGCTTGTCTCTATTTTATTGTATTACTTTTGTAATTGAATATATATTCTAAAAATATATATAAAAAATAGAAAATGTAAATATTAGCCTCAGTGCCCTAACGTGAGATAAGGAATAGAAAGAAATCCCGAATAAATACACAAATATTCTCTGTAAACAGAATCTGTAATTCTATTTTTCTAAGATTCAAATTTAGAGAATATCAGAAGAAATATTCCAAGTGGTATTAATATACTATAGATATAAAAGGATATCTTCAAGGAAATTTTCCCAAACTATATGGAAATTAATAAACTAAAACCTAATGCTACAAAGTAAATTTAGAATCAAATAGGTAAACTATGGTATAGAGTGGCACGGCATGAAAAGCAAGTGTTGAATTTGTCAGGATACAGTCATGATAAATACTTGTGGTAACATCAAGTAAAAAGCAAATTGCTATTTTTCTCCTGTGCAGATTATAGTCTATATACTGTACCTCAGCCAGTAAATGCATCTGATTTCAAGCTCATTAACCTTAAGCTGAATGAAGCCCTATATGGATGTTTTCACGTCAATTAAATACACTCAAGAAAAAGTTAAAACGCAAAGAACTGCAAAAAAACTGATATAATTTAGGTCACTATTGCTACTGAAAATGTTGTGGCTTTCCCATTATAATAAAATCAGATCTACAATTACAGACCTCGTGTTTAAGGAGAATCAAATGGAGATTGCACATGTTTCTCAAGGTAGCAAATAGCTGTTTGTTTTTTTTTCTATTTGTAGCATTCAGCAGTAGGGCACGTTTAGAGAACAGAATCATGCCACTTTAAACTGTTGACATTTACTATCTAAGGTAAAGGTAAAAGATTTTATTTCAGGTCAAAATCCAAAGATACAAATACCATTCCAATGACTTACTTGGGCTGGGAGAAGGCAAGAGGACTCTTTCTTAAATTTATAAATATGATCTCTAAATAAAAGCTTCAACTGATGAAAATGATGTTTTCTCAAATCATTCAGTCCAATATACCTTGAAGCACCCTGTTGTCTCTTATAAATAAGTAGCTGAATCCTATAGTTTTTTAAGGGTTCTTTCTTCTTCATCTTTTTCACATTAAAATTAAAATGATTATCGAGTGAATTTTGAAGGGTTGTAAAAATGCACATACATGTATCAGTACTGTGTTGGGACAAGGGTGGCTTAAGAAGCAGCTGTGTATATCTCTTTTTAAAAAAATTTAATGCACACTACACACATTCAGATAACAATGGCAATGAACAGATTGCCAACCATTTGGAATATAGGCCTACGTTGTAAACCAGTTGGATAAGCCTAAGTAGGTTACAGAGTCATTCTTGGAGATTGTAGGGAAGGATTTCAAACAGCCCCATCTGTTAGAACCACTACCCTGAAAATATTAGCCTGAGCAATTATCACTTCAAAACACCAAGAAGTTCACTCCACCTGTGCTGGAACAACTTGGCTACAACCCACAGTCACATCCTGGTTCTAGCTTTGTAAACCATGGCTTCAACTTGAGCCCATTCAATCAGAGTCTTGAAATACCAGATACCCAGGGGGTACAATTATGTGCCTTCCCACAGGTGATCCCTGGAGTTCTCATACTACACAAACTTTCAGGGTCTTATAGGACCTAGCTTTCCTTTACATCTTTTCTCACATCTTCAGGCCAGGAGTCCTCCACACATGCCTCCCACTCAGATAGTGACTGAGGCAGGCCAGCAACCAACAGACTCACTCTCATGCACTGGCTACATTCTGAATCATCCCTGGCATGGGGCATAAGCATAGATGCTTACAGGGAGCCAGCAGGTTACATAAATGAGTTAAGAGCCAGCAAACACAGGCCCTGTCTAAATCGGGTTGTCATTGCTCAACCCCAGGAGATTGTCAACATGCAGAAATGTAGGATAGGTGTTATCAAATGATCTAATTATTCAAATATATGTGAAATCAACTAATTTTCAAATGTTGACCTATCTTTTTCTTAAACTTTGAGACAAACAAAACATCATAACTTAGGCTTTTTATAGTAGTCAAAGTGTCTTTATTCAGGTTTCGAATTCTGTGGCTCTAAAATCACCTGAATGCACTTACCCATGACTGTGATTTCAAAAAGATTTCTACTATTTCATATTAGAACCTTTCCAGAGCTTCAGTTGGTACAGGCGTTGGTCTGAGGGCATTAGACAAAGTTCACAGGCAGTATGCCAAAGAATTCCCACATACACCTGCTATCGTTTCAATTGATTAAACTCTACAACAGGCAGATAAGAGGGTCTCAGGTGCCATTGCCAATATCACACAGCTGCGTGTGTACTCAGCCATTCTTGGCAGTATTTTCTGGAAACCTCTCCAGCTTCCTGGATCACTCAGAAGTAAAGGTAAGAAATTCCATTTGTGGTGGTATAGCATAGTCTCTAAGCTCTGTCTGGCTCAGCCATTATGGCAAAGATCATGAGTTGCTTACCAAATATCCATTCTCTCCTTCTTTAGTAACAGAAGCCAAATTTCTTATCTATGCATATTGCCGCTTGGCAAAGAAAGACTAAATTTTCCAGCCTCTCTTGCAGCTAAGTAAGATTATATAACTAAATTCTAGCCAATGAGATGTAAAAAGAAGTCCTGTATGAGCCTCTGGGAAAGAAAGGTTTTCCTGCTGGAACATGAAGTTGCTATCTAGAACTCAGGCAACTATCATGGATCTTGAGTTGACCTTGAGAATGAAAGCCATGTGTTTAGAAAATGGGTAACAGAAATAGAAGCACTATGTTGTACATCTGAAACTAATATAATATTATATGTCAACTACAAATGAAATTTTTTTAATTAAAAAATAAATTTTTTTAAAAAAGGAAATTGGATCCAGTATAATGTCAGCCCCAGATTGCCTACTTTGAAGCTTTTTGTAACATGAAAGATCAAATCTTTGTGTATTTAAGCCACTATTTGGAAAGGAATCTGTATTATTCATAGTCGAATGTAATTCTCAAACAGTATAGCCTCTCTCCTTCTCTGAGCTATCTTTGCTCCACCCAATACCTTTATCCCTTTAAAACTCCTATTCTGTTGTGAATTAAATTCTCCTATATGCTCAAAATGTTTCTATCATTCTTCTACCTTAATCAATACATGCTATTTTCCCTGATAATACAAATATTCTCCCAGGCAAGGTAGTCAGTTTCCTCTTGGCCCGTTCAGCTTAGCAAGGCTCACTAGTATTTATAGTCAGTATTTCTCTCCTTTTTCTGAGACTATCTGGTATGTACAGTCCCTGAGGTATGAAAATGACATTGCTGACCCGTCATTAGTAAAGCACCTTAAGAAAGCTTTCTCTGTGTGTGTGTGTGGTTTTTGTTTGTCTGTTTGTTTAGGGTTTTTTGTTTTTTGTTTTTTGTTTTTTTGTTTTTGCACCACTCTCTCTTTTCTCAAAGACAGGCGATACCAGTAGACAGGGCAAAAAAGAGTGAAGGCTAAGGCAATCAAAAAGAGTAAAACTAAATGTCTCACCTGGCCACAGGTCTCACTGCTTTGGCCTCTAATTGACACTGTGCCTTAACCTACAGAAATAAGCAGCCTTAGAAATCCATCCGCTAGAATATTTTCAATCTCTAGTTTGAATGACAGGACCCTGGAGGCAAAACATTTCTTGTGGAGACTCTGCACTTTTGCCTGCTCTTACTTTTCTAGCTCAAACAACTTGATTTTATTGGGCTTCAAAGTACAGTTCAAGGGACATTTTATAAGTTAAGTTAATGGGCCTGCGGATACCACCAATGTAAATCATCAACTAGAGGAAAAATACGAAAACGTGTAAACATTTTGCAATGAGTTTAAAAAAGACCCACTTGTAATTAAATTTGTGATTATTTACGGCAGTACTTCCACAACTTTCTGTGGAATAATATAATAGCCAATGAGTTGACCTTGGAATATTTTGAAGGAAGTACATGGCCCAGTGGGATACAGGTCATGGTACAGTTAAAGAGAACAGAATCTACCTTAGCTATTTTAAGAAGAAAAGGATTTTATACTGATAATTAAATGGCTTAGAGAATCATTGAGGAAGGCTAAAGAAATACATCTAAGCTGAGATTTCAGAAATAATTCCCAAGCCACACCACAGAACTGGGCCACTGGAAAAACCACTACCTCTTCTGTGAGCCGCTGCCTGCCACCTTGGGATGCTGCCAGTTTCATAACCCCAGGGCCTCACCACAATTAAGAAACAAACACTAACAGGCAGGTGGCTGGATCAGGAAACCACTATGATCCAGGGGTGACCTGACTGGGAAGCTACAGACCCTACTGCTACGGCTATCTGCTTCCAAATCATACAGTGCCCACTATGTTCATCACCAACACAAGTGACCCCTCACATGCTGCCCCTTTACATCCAGTGCTGACAGCAAAGCAACGAAACATCCCCACGGCCACTCACTACCTTATCTCCAAAGAAGTCTTAGAGATTTGTAATTTTCCAGCTTTTGCAGGACCAAAGGATACACTAGCAAGAGCTTGGATGGATCTCGAGAGATGATCCAACATAGCTTAAAAGTTTACTGTTAACATATATTACTAAGTACATATAAAATACCCGATATGCATGCTATACTATACACAGCCCAGGCAGTCAATAGTATTTACTGAGAAAGTCATCAGTCCAGTGTCTTCAGTTTTCATCATCTAGAGGACATAGTATCAAAACTATTTCATTTTTTTTATACCACCATTTACCAAACCATAGGTAAGCGGCTACTGCATGTA
This sequence comes from Pteropus alecto, assembly GCF_000325575.1. Lineage (NCBI taxonomy): Eukaryota > Metazoa > Chordata > Mammalia > Chiroptera > Pteropodidae > Pteropus > Pteropus alecto. The sequence continues at coordinate 2,038,696 of NW_006431912.1, forward strand.
TGTTTGAATCAGCACCCACATTTGACTATTTAAGAAATACCATTGACCACTTTTCTTCCAAAGTAGCAAGCACAGAAGTAGTGCAAAGTGAGCAGAAGTTCACGCAGGGATCCAAGTGTATTACAGAAAATGAAGGCACACTATTACATTCTGTAAATTGGTTTTAGACCAATGCTGAGATGTCTTTGAAAAGAATGATCCAGAACATTCATTTCATTCTGTTGGACACTGAAATGAATATGCCTGGTACTAAATCTGTCCTTTTATTATCACTGGAGAAAACAACAGTTTGACCACTGATTAGGCTGCCCATTGGACAGAATCCATTCTCCTATGTAATCACTTCTGCAATAAATCACGCAGAGAAGGCAGCATCGGCAGTAAGGGCTGTATACTGTGATTACCATTCCCAGAGCCAACTCTTATTAATACAAATGAGAAATATGGAAATGCCATGTGATATAGCAGGCATAACTCACACATTTTCTGGAAGCTGTTTGTTATTGTTACTTTTGTTTTTACAACTGAAAAATACAAGAAAAGAAATTACAATGTTATAAATGTGCTTTGAAGATACTATCAAAAATAAAAATAAGCTCACGGGGCTATAGTTAGGAGACGAAACCCAAGAAAAGCTACTGTGGGCCTCCCTACACCTTAAAAATGTATCTCATTGCACATTAGACTAGCATAGTACTGTAGCATTCACCAGAAAATATTTTCATTACCAGCAAGGATATCTGGCTGTACTCTGGACTAGCTGTATGATGATGATCCACTCCTCCTGGCAGAGGGCCATGTGCCCCTAGAAGTCAAAGAACTGGTAGCTTGACTCCTTGGAATTCGGGTTGGCTTCTAAGCTCCCTGAACCAGCCCTAGTATAGAGAATTATCCAGACCAGGAAACACCTTTTAATCTACTGCTTCTCCTTGCATTTATCCCTACCTCTAGCCTGGTTCTCCATTCAGAGGAATTCGAAAATAAAGTCTGGCTTCCCATTACCACCTTCCCCCAACTCATAAGTACTAAAAAGAGGCCTTAAGAGAAGTCCCGGGAATGCCCCCAAGAGAGGGGCCCATAATTAACTTGTCAGGAGACCTTAGAGCCACATGTAAGTCTCATACATCTAGAGCTTCCTTTTTATCTATCCCCAGGATCTTGAGCATTACATTCCCATTAATACTAACAATGATCTCACTAACAAGACAGAGTAATTATTATTATTATTATGTTCTCTCCAGCTTTGCTTATTGAATGGGCCAAATAATTGTTCTCAACATTTTATTATCAAGATGAACATTTAGCACTGTTTCCAATGAAGATTGTCGATGCTTTTCTTTAAATGCTATTTTTCATATTCCTTACATATTTATATAGACTGCTTTTGGCTGCAGTTCTTATTTTCATATAATTTATAAATTTTGAAAAATCCAAATTGTGATATTACTATCTACATATTCATGTTTGAACAATAATTTTCCTGGACATTTTATTTTACTGCAGGTATCCCAATATATACCTATGATTTTAAAATATCTTCTTGAAACAATTTGCTATGGCTTCTACATTCTTCTAACTTCTACTTTTTCTTTTTTTGAGAAATTTGCCAGTTTCCCCTCTTTTTCCCCATTTTAGTCTCTCGTCACTTACTATAGGAATAAATATTATTGAATAAATTAGTGAATAATGATAAGTGAATAAATGATATTGATATTGTTGATACCTCATACTAAATTTGTTCGATTTAGCATTCACTAGGCTTGTTTGATTTCAAGTGTACATTACCAGGGACTCCATGGCTTGGAAAGACCAGAAACAAGGAAATTGGCAGGTTGGTGCATGATGTCCAGTCATGCTGGTGCTGACTCTGTAAGCTCTATTACATTGCTGTTCGTCTGGCAAGAAGCTATGGAACTAAACACTCATGTCCATCAAAACAGCTACTAGTACCGATTTCAGAAATTCACTGGTAATGTTTTACAGGCTGGAAAAAAAATTAGTTTGATTTTTAAAAATATAGCAACTAGAGGTAGAAATAGAGGAAAGAAGAGTTTCAGCCCCAGTGGAAAACAGGCAGAGAGGGCAGAGAGAGGGCACCAGAACGCAGATGTGTTTTGGCAATACAAAAAAAAAGGAAGATAATAGTTGAAATCAGAGGCAAGATCGCTGTCCCATGTGTTAGATAGTGTACCAAGAATCCATCTTCTTCTTGTGCCCCTGCCCCACAGAGCTACAATTTATATAGGTAGGCTCTTCTCATATACCCCTGCTACTAATAATATTTTTGAACTTCATTATATTTATAAATTCAGAATCAAGCTGTGCAGTAAATTCATTTTTAAGCTGCCTGGCTTATTTGTCTGAGTTGTCTTTGTAAAAAAAAAAAAAAAAAATCATGATTGCTGTTTTAACACCTATGATGAATAATCCATGTCATGCCTTCCTTTCATATTCACTAATCTTCGTATTCAATGTTCTATTAGCTGCAATTTCAGTTCATTAAAAAATTATATCATCCTGGGACTGAAGTTTTATTCTTAATTTTTATGCCAAAGCAATTACATTTCAAAGAGTGAAATTTTTTTGTGCCTTTCCACTTGGAATTTTTACCAGACTGTTTTTTGACTGCTGCTACCTCTCAGGAGAATTGAGATCAGAACAAAAACATCTGAAAATTTTCTTCTTAGATATAGCAAGTGAATTTTAAATTATCAAGATATATATATATATGATGATGATTTTTCTTAATAAAATTTTTGTCCTCTCAAAAAAAAATAAAGAAAAACTCAAGCATTAGGAATTGAGAACTTTGGATAATGCTGTTCACCTTATGTGTAAAGTAGGATTCCTAGTGTATATAGAAATATTTTTTTACATCTCTTTGGTAATAACATCAACAGTGATAGTAACAATATAAGTAATAGTAACAATATATATTTTTTTAACTTGTGTTCCTGATACATTCTTATATGCTGAACTTAGGTGGCCAATCACTCACATTTTATATCTTTATTTACCACTTACATGTAGTCTTCCTGGCCCTGTCATTATTAATAACAGTAGTATGCTAGGCAATAAATATGTATTATCTTATTTAATCTTCACACTAAGCTTATGAAATAAATTTTTGCTACTTTCTCCATTTTAGAGATCAACAAACTGAGGCATCAAAGGTTGAGTAATTTCTTACTAGAAAGTCGTAGAGCAGGAATCTGAACCTAGGGCATCTGCCCAATAGAGCCTGAACATGTTACCACTCTGCTATATTGCAGTGGTTCCTCGTCTGCTTCCCAATGACTGATATGGTCAGAAGTGGGAGGATTCAGAAATGAGTAGCCTTATACCCACAGAAAAGATGGATTGCACACATAGGTAGGAGAATTTCCCACACTGCTGATTCCCAGGGAATGAGAGAGATAACTAAGCAAAATATGGATTCCTGGCTGGCTTTTTTCCTCATTCTTTTGTCTTTTACTTCTCTAGTTGCTTTTTTGATCACTGCATTTGGCTTTTGGTTCTCTTAGCCCAGGTAGCTGGCAGAAACATTGATAAATGCTCATGTTTTGGCTGACTATCTCAGACACATTATGGTATATTATATTGCGCCAAGAAAATCTTATTCTGATCGAGTACTCCCAGGGTAGTACCAAGCACTGCTGTTGGCACAGTAAATTCAATAGACACTTTACATGATAGCCATCCATCTCCTCTAACCCATGTCACCATGGTGACACAGACCTGCCTTCCAGGGCCTTCTAGACCAGCCCTATAATTTACCCAAGCAACATGCCAAAACCTCTTGGCTGCTAAACATACAGTTAATTTTGTACTTTATTTAATATAAGGTTTTATTCAAGTTTAGCTTGGAGATATTACAAGAAATAATTATCTACATATTTTTCCTGAATTTAAATAAATAAAAAATAAAGTCAAATTGTAGGCAAACAAAATATGTATAATGGTATCATGTGGTATTTAGATAATCTTCTCACTAAAGAAGAAAAGAGTAAACAGAAATAGGCTTTTATTCTCTTCCTTTTGGGAGTCCTGGGTCTGTCTTCATTCAGTCAACCAATAAATCAAAAGACATCAACTGGGGATTACAAGAGTGAAGATATAACCTCTGTCTTTAGATGGCTTTCATTCTAAGTGTTAAAATTATGGCATATGTGGTATCCATTAGGGAAGTCAGAGCTACAAAATGGTTCTAAGTAAAAATGCTATTCCAGACTAAGATTTTCAAGAATATATCCTAAACAGGATATTGTAATAAAAATAAGACATCTTGAAAAAAGTGAGTTTCAAGGTAGGTCTTACAAGGAAGTAGTAGCTGGTTTCCCCCTACAAAGATCTGGACAAAACAAATAAAAAGATGGTACTTTCTATTTCTATTCTATTCTTAGAAGAGGCAACAAAAAATTGATTATTCCCTAAAGACTTCTTAAAATATTAGTTCGAAACATGTTTGAAGGACAGTCCTTTTAGTAAAACTCATCTAATAATATATCTTCTGGCCTTTATAGAAAGGCAGCTTACATTTCCCAAAGCTGTACTTGTGCTCATTATCTATGCACTAATATTACAGAATCATTTGGTAAACAATCACCTTTGTCTAATTGACTCATTCTCTTTCTTGCCCATGTACACACACGCGCGCACGCGCGCTCTCTCTCTCTCTCTCTCTCTCTCTCTCTCTCTCTCTCTCTCTCTCTCTCTCTCTCATGTTTCTAGTCACATATTTTCTTACCTAACAAGACATGCTCCTTCTCCATAGTCACCCCCTCCACTTCTGTAAACATCTTTTGTTAATTTGAGAGCAAATGGATGAATGGAATGTTCCTGTAGGGGCAAAAGTAGATGTGGTTTGTTGCTAGGGGACAAGGTCTCTGCTATCAGTACTTTCCATCTGTGACCTGGGAGCAGAGGTGATTGCTTACATGAAAATCAGGCAAAGCGGACTTGGGTTTTTTGAAGCCATGTACCAAAAGTATACTCATATCCCTTTCTATCTCAGTCAAAGAAGTAAAACACTAGCCAGAAGTCCCAAATTCAGATCTTTGCAGAAAAAAAGAACTTACCCAGACAGCCTTATTTGACAGCATTAATATGAGGAAACAACAAAGAGAATTTTCACACTCAACTGAAATGCAGTTGTTTTTGGAAACAGCTAAGGGAGGGTACAGAACTTTACAAGAAGTACCCCACAATCCTCGTGCAGATCTATCTTACAATGGCACAAAACAAACTTGTCACCAAATACATAGCTGCTATTTATTAAAGGGAAAATGTAGGAAATTGGGGTCAGTAGAAAGGAATCCTTGAGGCTAGGTGAAGACAAGCTAAGGGACCAATCTCAATGACTAAGGGACCAGAGAGCAGAAGATACGGGTTAAGCATTTATGCACAGTTAAGGTTAAAATTTAAGCATTTTTATCCATATCTAACATTGTTATCTGGTTCTGCATCAGTCATCTCATAGAAACGGTACTGAGTCATCACGTCTTCTCACAGTAGCTACTGCATGTGTGGTTGGTATCTGTGTTTTGGTTATCACCAGAACTAAACCACAGTTAAGTACCCAAACTCAGTGGATCACAACCCTTACTCTGATCTGCTTAATAATCATCCTACAACAATTTAAAATTCTGCTCCCTGCAGAAAACTGTAATCGATTCCAGGAATAGAGAAGAGCAGGCAATTATATCCCACAGAAATACAATTCACATTCTTGTTAAGGAGATTACATTTAGAGCTCTGCTCAAGAGATGTGAAATAGACCAAAAAATTGTCATGAGCCCCCTTTCTTTGTGTCCGATCTGCTCCTATAGACTGGTGTAGATAAAAGTCTTTTAACCACAGAAACCTATGGCTTTCTTTTCTTTTGGGTGTTGAGGTGATGACTGGAGGGCCTGATAAGTCACTGCTTAAGAACTCGAGAATTTCTAGCTGTATTTTCATATTTACATTTTCCTGTAATTACTTATTTACATTTTTCTGCCACATGGTAACAATAAGGATGATGATTAATGAAGGTTAAATCTTAATGGATTATGTTCCACATTAGTTAAAATTTCATCAGCTTCATGAAACACCTTCTGTCCAACATGGCTTAGGGAACAGATAAGAAATATTGTTTTGTTTCTATTTGATGTTTAAAAGATTAATCCTGTTGTCCTTGGTCCCAGACGACGTATTTGTAAACAAATATATGAATCATCACGGTTTCAGGGTGGCAAGGGGAAGATTCCTTTAAAAACAAACAAACTGGCACTAGCTATGGGCTCTATCACTGATTGTTTCTTATCTTGAATGCGTACTCTTTTTTCTTCTATCGGAAAAGTATTTTATTCACCATGCAGGTAGATTCAAAGCAAACTTGAAGCCCACTTGTTTAATGCTCTGTAAAAATGTCATCAGTTTCCCATTCTTGTCAGAACTGTGAAGATAATGCTTTGGAGTGAATGATTTACAAAACTACATCTACTGTAAGGGTATATTAGAGTCTGACTTTCAAGTATTATATATTTGCTTTTTTGTTGTTTTAAAGCAATACTTATAATTCACTGCTCAAATCATGTAGCCAAATTCACCATTTCCATATATTTCTATTTTCTCATCACCTTCTAACTCTGTTCTCCTCAAACCCTGACAAATAATGAAATTACATTCCAATCAAAAGTATGACAGATTGTAGGAAAAGCCACTAAATGGGGAAAAAATTATAATTTAATTATCTTCGATTCTAAAAATATGGCACTACAGTACAAAGAAGACCCTACTCTCATGAGGCTTATATTTTAATGGAGAGGCAAATAATAAATAATACTAGTTCAAATAAATGCTATGAAGAAAATGACACAGAGTAATGGGATAGAGTGCTAGTAGGTGTAGTCACCAAAGGAAACCTTCTAAGAAGGTCATATTTGAGTGGAAGCCCAGATGAAAAGAATCCAAGATCTGAGGATAGAATCCTCTAGAAAGAGGGACCAGCAGGTTCAACAAAGAGCCTGAAGTGAGACAGAGCTTAGCCCATTTAAAGAAGAGAAAGAAAGCCTGAATAGCTGAAAATGAGGTGGAAGAGGAAGGCAGAGGCCAGTGCAAGATGAGCCATGTAGTTCAAAGTAAACATCTTGGATTCTATTCCAAATCCGATGAGATGCTAGTGAAGAATATTAAGTAGAAAAGTGACATTAAGTTGTAGATATGCAAATATCAGTACCAAAATCTAACAAAATTGATTCAAAGTTCTTTCATAACACAATGATAGTTCTGCCAGTTCCACAGGGAAAGGACAGGAATCTTTCCCAAGCCCGGACCGAAAATGCCTGAATTCCTTCTTATTAGGGTTCCAAGGCTCACACTTGCCAGTACACAACAGATCCAGGAGGAATATGCACCAGCCTTCTCAGAAAGGTCACTCAGATTGGGATGTCCTGTTAGGCTACTTCCTGAATTCTTACTCTGCAATAATGATATGTTACTCAAGCCAGGATCTATCAGAAGATAATTATCAGCTGGTGTGTGAAGGATGAACAGGAGGAGAAAAACTGAAGCTAGGGACATAGTGTGCTTTATCATCAGGGTCTAGCATTACTCAGGCCTGTACAGAATTTCCTTAGAAGGCACTGGAAAAATAATCAGCTTATTATGTAATATTAAATTATTTGTGTTAAAATATAAAACATCAAATATGTTATAAAATATTATTGAATTTGTAACAATTCATTCTGTTACTATTCATTAATAGTCTTTCAAAAAATCTTAAAAGATTTTCTGCCTTAAAATCAGTGAAATGTATTTTTTTCCTCAAGCAAAAAGATAGTTTATGAACCATGCATGTGCCAGTTCTGTGAGATGCCAGCTTGATTAAAATGTTCCCAAATTTGCTTTCAACTTGACAGAATACAATTGGTGTTCAGGTGTTAAAACAGGTGACATTTCTGTGAAGAATTTTCCTCTTTCTTCTTAGAAATGTAGATTAAAGTGGCTTGCTTTAAAATCCCTACTCTCAAAACCAATATACACAGATTGGCTCTATTCCCAACAAGCAGAATTGTTTCCTTCCCATTCTTCTCTTTTCACTGCCAACACTGCACTTTTTTGTAAGCCTGTGGAGGACCCTATTGAAAAGTCTTGATAGAATTGCTTCAGATAATCAGGAAGCATTTGGGGTAATAATTATTTTTTAAAACACCCAACAACAATGTTTTATTCTGTATAATCCAAGTAATGTAACCAGCTTATTCTCCAAAAGGTAGAGGAATACTTTTACTTTCAAATTCATTAAAAGTAGAGAAGCTTCCCATTCAACCATAAGATAATACAGGAGACCTCTCTTCAGGCATATATTCCATGGAGGCAGAGGTTACAAACCAACAACGGAACACCTCATGTAACCAACGCATTTCCCTCACTGTGACACGCAGCAACGAGAAGACAAGGCTCACAATGTTAGTATAGCGTTTTTTAAATGTTTAAATTAGCTGTCAATATTTTAAAATCAGGAGGCTTCACATCTTTAACTGTGAAAAAGTCAAAAGACCTGAGCTGAGGCCCCTGGAGCTGCGCATTTGCTTTCCTGCAAGACAGCGATCCCCTGAGGATGAGTAGCAGCCACTCCCTACAGATGGAGAAATGTTCTATTTGCCAACCTCCACCACACCCCATTGTTCTGTAATCCCTCCTGTATCGTTCACTTACAACACCTGCCTGACCAGTGCAAGCTCTCTTGGATAGAGACAGATCAGATGGATGGATGGATGAACAGAAGGACAAATGGATTTCAGTTAAGCCCCAAATTACTGAGTTTCCCTGCACAGTGAAGTTTTATAGCAAGCATTCTTTTGTAACAAACATGCTCAGGTTCTAACACTTCCCTAAAATTAGAACTTTGAATTTCTCAAATTAAGCAAACTGAGTAATAGACGTAAGTAATTGAGAATATCGAAGAATCTGGCCACTTCCAGAACTCTAGATCCTACCATTTCTGAACACTCTTCAGCAAAACAGGAAATTTAGGAGCAATCGAGGCCACTTGACAGCCCATATGGCACCTTGGTGGGAAGTAGAAAAAAGTGCTCTTTTCTCTGGGTTGACACAGACCCACATCACATGGCATGGCTTGGCAAGCAGAGGATGGCTGCCTTTCCACTCTCACCCCCTGCAGCCGGGCCCAATGAATAATATGCACAAATATATGGGCCCAATGAAGAAATTTCAGGTAAGACTGACACAAATATATATGGTGCCACAGCCCTGGAAGCGTACTTTAAACAAAACACAAATAAAATAACACACACATGAAATTCAGCCAGAGAGATAAACCTGACCATGAAGACTTGGGTGCTTTTAAAATTGATGCACTGGGTTTTTAATCTCTCAGCTGAAACAGATTCTAGAACCTTTGAAAAAAGGAAATAAGTGAATGCCACAGCAGACCAAAGGAAGCGAAAATTAAATCCAAACCCAAAGCATGCTATTTAATCTCAGAGATCACTCTATTCTGGTGAATATGTCTCCCACATGGGTAGATAGACAGTCTTTTGGGAAAACCAATTCCTTATTTGTTAGGGGTAAAAGTAATTTACAAGAAGAATCTTTGTGTCAATAAGAATTCTACACCAAATGGAAACTTTGAAAATACAATTTTTGTTTTTTTATCATCCTAAATAGCTCAGCCGAGGTCATCTTTTCTACGCTTTAATGGAATATGAGTTTTAACAAATTGTGTCAGTCTTACCTGAAATTTCTCCTGTCCTATCTCACTGTTCGATTTCATATTTCTTCTCCCTGCTGGGACCTGGTTATTCTGGGCTTTCAGTCCTGGCTCAGTAGGTTTGTCACTACAATCTTCTGTGTTATTTGAATCTGAAGAATAAGCACTTAACACCAAATTTATTTTTTCCTAGCCCTTTGGAAGTATATGTCAAGTGACGCTGTGACTCTTCTAAAGGAATCACCAGGGCTAAGCCTCCAGCCCCAACGTGACCTTGTGCTTCCACTTGGACTAAAATAGCTGCCCTGCCCTTCCCTGCCCTGCCCTGCCCTAGGAGGAGGAAAAGAAAAGCCCCACCCTCTCCAAGAAAGCACTTTTAAATTATGTATGTCATCACTGAGAATTCTTTCTCAGATCTTATAGACAATAGGAATGAAAGAAGTATAGGGAGAAAGAAATTCATTTTGCTTCTTTGAAATATCTTTGATTCCCTACCATTCTCTGGTTTTATTCAAGGATAAAATATTTGCAAATATTTCAATAAATGCTTATCCATCATGCTCACACAATTTTCCCTTTTATAAAATAACAGCAATAACAAAGTTTTCTTTATCTAAAATAAAAAGTGTTGTACCCTTCTCCTACAGACTGAGAGTGGATGTTCTGCAATTTACAGGTGACAAAGATGTGGCTTTACATTCCACCAGTGACAATGTTGGAAAGGTATTGTGGTTTTCCAGGGTTCTCATTATAGCCCTACGACACTGCATGTGAAGCAGCTGAATAGTGACTGGCAGTTGCAGCCTCAGGATGTACTTAATGAAGTTTCACAGGGAATGTCATGACCTGTGTTGGGGGCAGGGAAGGTCCCTCCCTTTTCTCTCTCTTTCTCCCTCTGCATTTTGATTGCTTGATCTCACCCTCTCCCTCACCATCTGCCTCTCTTTCTTCTCTCTTCCCTCTCTTTCCATGCCTTTTTCTTACTTTATTCTGGCAGTCGCAGCCTCAGGATGTACTTAATGAAGTTTCACAGGGAATGTCATGACCTGTGTTGGGGGCAGGGAAGGTCCCTCCCTTTTCTCTCTCTTTCTCCCTCTGCATTTTGATTGCTTGATCTCACCCTCTCCCTCACCATCTGCCTCTCTTTCTTCTCTCTTCCCTCTCTTTCCATGCCTTTTTCTTACTTCTAGCTATCTATAATTCTTCCTCCCCACTTCTTTGTCCCTCGCCCTTCTACCCTGAACTACCATCCTGAAATCACAGATGTTCTTCTGTCCTCCTCGTTTAAAGCCACAAGGGCAGGCCCAGCTGCTTTATTTATCACTGAGGAGGTAAGTTCACTACAGAGGAAAAATGGTGAGAAGACCCTGGTCATAACACCATAATGAAAATGTGCCAGTATTAAAGAAGAGATTCTGATCTTCATCTGACTTCTATGTCTTTATTTCTCCATTGGTCCAGAAACCTCAGAAGGATGAGTTTTTATTAAACCCTTAGATTCCCAACAAGTTCCACTGCTGAAAACAGAGTATACAGACAGAGGGGTGAGTCAGCTGACCCGAGAGGCAAGTAGGAGAAATGCAGGACTGGCATGGGGGCCCAGTAATAAGTGAGGGGCAGCAAACATACTACTGCTATAGGGACTTCTTACCCTTGTCATTTAAAAAAAAAAAATCCTATGTTTTACAGGGCTGAGACTTGTTGATTTAGTTATGACTGACTCTGAAAGATGAAAGTCAGGAAAATTAGAAAAATCAGGCCAGACACAAAAAGAGGCCATTCTGTTAGTGATATTTAGTTATGGATTTTCACCAAGATTTCAAAGGAGAAGCACTGGAAAGTAATATCCCATACTGGCCATGTAGTATCACTGTTGTTGTTTGTAATTAGGCCTTACAGTTCTTACCATGAGAAAGAGAACTGAGCTGAGATCATGCCTGTAAATCACTCAGTTTGGAGTGGGTGGGCCAGGTAAGCAGCATTTCTAATAAAACAGTCTTCGCAAGGCTTATTCCTTCCAGGAGAGCTCTGGGTAGAGCAATTGTGCATCCCAGTTTGCCCAAGACAGCGCTAGTTCACACCTGTTGCCCAGATAATTATTGATAACATCTCTTTTTTATTTTCAAAAGGTCCCAATTCGCATGATCAATTATAAGGTCCCTTTAGGTATATGCTACATAATGAATTGTTTATAATCCATTAGAGGTGTTGCAACAATATATCAGACTGCATTCAACAGAATCTCTGGAACTAAGATTATGAATAAAACTTATTTAGAAAATTGTCCTCATGAAACTTAGAAGATAAACACTATGTAAGGAAAGAGAATACATGTCAACCCAGAAGAGAAGGAAGCCATAAGAGGAAAGAAAATGCAACCCTGACCTTTATTGTCCACCATCCTCATTCATAACAACTGCTAAGAGTTGGTCAGCCATGATATTTGGAAAGCAATCTTGAAAATTAATATAATTATTTAAGGATACTTTTTTAACCCATGATTCATAAGACAAATGGGCTTTCTATTTTAATCAAGATAACTAGGGAGTGAATAGACATGACTAAGATAAAGATCGAAAATCCAGTTTTCTGAGAAATAAAAAAAAAAATGCTTTCAGTGAATACATAAGAAAGAATAAATTGCCTCCTTCCTTTTAAAGTCACACAGGGAATCTAACTGTTTACATTATCATCTACCTGCATTTCTCTTGCTAGGCGACCAAAGACCAGGAAAAGCCAGATTCGAATTCACAGATTTAGCAAATGTTTTGTTTACATTGCACATAATTTGCTTAATATGATAATGTAACCTTCCGTTTCCTTGTACAGAGTTCTAGTACTTAATTAACAGCAAAAATTAAACAAGGTCAAGAAATGAGCTATGAAGGTCATCTCTGTATCTACCTTAAATTAAATAATCAACTCCTTCTCAAGTCACATGAGAATGGCCTTTACTGACTTATAAAACAAGCAGATAGAGCTGCAACGCTGATTGTACTTTCAATCTTACAACAGCTACATAGCCAACTTTGTCATAACAAGTTGTCATTCTGCATCTAATACCTCAAAATGTAGTGATTCTCCCTCTCCCATTACAACTTAGGTGTCCCTAATTTTCTTTAGTTCCCCACATCCACTATAACATTCAATAATTCAATCCTTTCTTTCAGCTACACTTGTCAACGATTTCAATATTGGCTGTCATGATACTAGACTCCCACTCAGGCCTTGCATTTTTTTTGTTCTTAATACTCTATTGAAATATAATATGTGCACAGAAAAGTACACAGAAAAGGTCAGTGAATTTTCACAAAGTAAAGATACCCATATAACAAATTTTTTTGAATTAGAATATTGCAGCACCCTAGAAGCTCCTTATGTCCCATCTCGGTAACCTCCTTCCTTGAAAGTTAACCACGTCCTGAATTGTAATACCAAAGGTCTATTTCTAAGCTTTATATGAATGGAATCATATGGCATGTACTGCTTTGTGTCTGGCTTCTCTTCTCAACAGTGTATTTTGAGATTCACCGATATTGCATATAACTATACCTCATTCCTCTTCATTGCTATATAGTATTTTCTTTTGTGACTATTCCACAAATTAATGAGTTGTTTTCATTTTTCACCTTAACAAATAAGGCTATGAAGAGCATTCTTCACATGTCTTTTGGTGTTCAAGTGTACATATTCTTGCTGGACATACATAGAGGAATGGAAATGCTAAGCCATTGGTTATCACATATGTTCAGCCTTCACAGATACTAAAAACAGTTTTCCAACATGAATCTACCAACTTACACTCTCACCAGTAGTCTGTAAGCATTTCTGCTGTCCCAAATACTCAATGGTAATGTCGGTCTTTTTCATTTTAGCCATTCTGATGGATGTAGTATATCAGTGCTGTATTGTGGATTTAATTTGAATTTCCTAGAGACTAATGAAGTTGAGTGACCCAGCTTTCTTAACCTTGAAACTTTCACCAAGCCAATGGCCATTCTGCGTTATTCAGCTCTTCTCTGGTTACCACTTATGCTGTCGTAAGGACCAAGGGTGTGTATACTCATACCAAAGTCATTCTGCCTGTTAGCCTTCATCACTGTCCACCAATCATTTCCACCATCATATCTCAGTCTCCTATGCAGGTCACTTTGGTGGCCAGCCACTTTTCTCCTGAAGTAGCCAATCTGACCCCCACTCCCTTTATAAACCCACCCTTAAGCTTACCAGATAACCTTACCTCCCACCTCCACCAACAAAAACAAGTTCCTGCAGTAGGCGTACCTGCACATTTCCTTGCAATCTTTAACATTTCACCCTTCTTTCTAGCCCTAGAGGAAGCATTGTTCCTTTTCTCTCTAAAATCCCTTGGCACTGGAAAAAAATTATGTGTTTTTTTTTTTCTCAGTTTCCTTTGCCATTTGCCATCTGTGTGACCAAGTGCATGTTACCTGACCCCTCATGGACTCAAGTTTCTTGCTTGGGAAATGAGACTATTGTTTACTCCATAAAATTGTTGTGAGAATTAAAAAATAAAGTGCTTGGAATCTTTGCTTCAATGTCTGATAGGTATTTTTTGCTCCATAAATATTAATTATTTTCCTTCCATACCTCCTTCTATCTTTCTACCATTATTTTTTTTTATTATTATTATTAATCTCCCTTTTAACTTAGAGCCAGTAAATGAAAAAAAAATCTTGGCTTTTGCAATCAGGCACACTGAGACTTGAACCTGATGTTTACCATTGACTACCTCAATTATTAAATTTCCTAAATCAGCTTCTTACACTCTAAAGAGGATCTGGGGATGTTATATTCAGAAGCGTGAGAATTACAAGTCACTGAGAGTGACTGCACTTCTAGAATAGCAGTCTCAACAAAGGAGCTCATTGGCTACATCCATCCAACTAGACATGTGTTTAGGCACCACAAGTTTTGTTTGGTTGGTTACTGGTTTTTATTTAAGCTCTCTGGAGTTGAATATTACAATAATTTGCATTAACATTCCAAAATGTGTGTTTCTTTTGAAAAAACTAAAAGATTTAGCAAGAGTGCTCATATTCTCTCATGACAACAAGCACCTGGAGCTGAGCAGCCGCTTCCCTCCCAAGCCTGGCCATAAACTCTCTTGTCTGTCACGGTCCCCTCCTCTCCCTATTCTCTTCCTCCAGGCCAGTCTCCCTCACTTACACCACCTCGCTGGACCTTGACGATTATTTTAATTTGCTATCTCTTCTCCAGATTCCTATTGAACTAAATGATTAATTTCCTAAGATTTACATAACACTTGTATTTAACATCACTTCTTTTACAAATATAGACTTCCCGTTCTCCAGATTCTCACAACTTGCGATTGCCAAGCCTCATTGGTTTCCCACTATCACAAATTATCACAAAACTAGGTGGCTTAAAACAATACAAATGTATTCTCTTACAATTAATTCAGAGGTCCAGAATGGATCTCCTTGGACTAATTTAGAATTGGCAGAATGGCATTCCTTTCTGGAGGCTCTAGAGGATAACCTGTCTGCTTGCTTTTTCCAGTTTCTACAGACCACCCTTATTTGGTTCATGGCCCGCTTTCTCCATCTTCAAAGCTGGTGAAGACAGGTTGAGCCTTTCTCATGCTGGATCATTTGGACACTTACTTATTGTCTCCCTCTTCCACACTTAAGGACCCTTGAGATTACATGTGGCCCACCCAGATAATCTAGGATAATCTCCCCATCTCAAACTCATCAAATCGGCAACCTTAATTCCATCTGCAACCTTAGTTGCTCCTTTCCAAGTGACAATACATTCAGTTTCCAGGGATTAGGACATGGATGTCAGAGAGGAGCGATGGCATTACTCTGCCTCCCACAGTCCTCAACACTAGTATTTTTCCTTGAAAAATAAAGCTGAGCCAGGATTATTGATTTATTTACCTAAGTGCTGCTACAGATTTTTCTTCAGTTCAAAAACAAAGTGAAAACAAAAACAAGCCTTCAAAATACAAACAACTCATTGTAACATTCCATGGCAAAGCAAAGTAGTTTTCTCCTATATGCCTATAAATTCCAAAGCCACTTTTTGCTGGCTTCCTCAAAATACCATTATCTTTATGAGTTGTTAAGAAGAAGAAAGGAACAAAAGGAGAGCAGCAAAAAGGAATGACACTATGGTAGCCTATTTACAACAGCTAAGATATGAAAGCAACCTAAATGCCCATCAACAGATGATTGGATAAAGAAGTTGTGGTTCATATATAATCAATGGAATATTACTCAGCCATTAAAAAAAAAATGAAATCCTACCATTCACAATGACATGCATGGACCTAGAGGTTATTATGCTGAGTGACATAGTCAGACAAAGATAAATACCATATGATTTCACTTATATATGGAATCTAAGGAACAAAAAGAACAAACTAATCAAAAACAGACTCACAAATATAGAGAACAATCTGGCGACAGCCAGAGGGGAGGGGGTTAGGGTAATTAGGATAATGGAGTAAAGGGTTAAAGACATACAAATTAGTAGTTGATAGAGAGTCACAGGGATGGGGAGTATGGCTTAGGGAATGCAGTCAGCAGTAAGGTCATGGCCGTGTGTAGAACCAGAGGGAAGATAGAGTAATCAAGGGATTGTTTTATAAGCTATGTAAATGTCTAAACAAGTCTACTGTATACTTGAAACTAATTCTTAAAAGTAAAAAAAAAAAAAAAAAGGAAACAGCTACAGATCCGAGTGCAATTCTACTTGAGGATTAAAAAGAATAAGAAACACTTAAAATATATATATATATCAATGAAATTTCTGCATGCCTAGGGTACTCTAAACCCTCAGCAAATCTTAAGTAATAATTCAGTCTGAGAGTAATCCTAAACTACTGAAGGTGTACATGAATATTCCGCCATGTTCTCACTCAACAGTGTTTCATAAATTTCCTGGGGAAGGTCATCTGACTCATCCATGACGCTATCAGAATTAAACAGAAAAAAGCAAAGAGGAGAAAGCAAGCAAAATCACATAATATACTTTCACCTATGTCTTCTCCAAATAGATAATCGTTGTTTCCAGTTTATGATGAAAAAAAATCTAATCTTTAAATGTCTATAATGAGATGGAATTCAGACTTCATTTGATACTTCAAATTTTTAAGTAACAAATCTTATAAGTTATATAATATGTTTAAAATTGGTTGAATATACATGGGTTTTTCTATATATATAACTTAAGGAATTTTTCAGTGCACCAAATCAAATCTAAATATATTTTTGTGCATTTTAATTTTCACCTGAAATTATTTCTTACATCATATGCCAAGTTAGCTAAATAATCTGATTCATCCTCATGAATTTAGCCACAAAGCTGGGCGACATGGCTGACCTTGTCGCAAAATCTTCATGGAATCAACTTCTCTATCTAATCAGAGTCATGTCCTTTTTACTTCTAAACTCTTTCTCAAATCTTCCTAATTGATTCTATCCCCTAGATTTCATTTTTGTAACACTTATTACTGTTTCAATTCATTATGGGGATAAATTTTTGTTTGCCCCATGAGGACAGGGACCATATCTGCTTCTTTCTTCCAAGTTTCAGCTCTGTGCCTAAACCACATAGTTGGTTCACAAACATTACTGAGTGAATAAACGTTTCCTACCCTTATTTTCTTTTTGACACACTTATATTTATTCATGACAGGCACTATTTTAAGTGTTTTGCATGTATTAATTAATTCTTATAACCAATTCTATTATGTGGGGACCATCATTCCTGATTTACAGATAAGAAAATGGGCATGGAAAAGTCTAATAATTCGCACCGAGTCACATAGCCATTAACAACATAACATTCGTTGAATGATTAATACATGCCAGGCAGGGCTGCTGTTAACCAGCTAAGGTGATTTTGTTTGAATTACAAAAAGATGCTTATTTTGGATAGATGAATTATAAAAGGCATCCCCCCTTGCAGGATGAGTAAGCTTGGACACAGGGCTTGTAAGTTGAGAGCAGTCTCCCTCCTCCCTGGCCCTTGCATCATGAAGCTTTCTGTTCAGGGCAAGGCCTGAACAAAACATAGTGCAGCGCTGCAAACTTCTCTGAGCACTAAATGGTGATTAACTCATAGTCGTCCAATGAGATAGGCATTAATATTATCATCCCTAGTTTACAGATACAAGAACAGAGACCCACAGAAGTAACATGATTGCTCAGAGTTGTCCAGCTTGACTTACATAGGCAGGATTCAAGCCCACACTCCTAATAGGACTCCATACTGGATTTCTTAGTCCAGGTTCCTGCAACAGCCTCCTAACTAGTCTCCATGCCTTCTAATTTGTCTCACAGCTCAATCCCCTATTGGAGCTATGCTAATTTCTAAATATATAAATCTGATCATGTCTCTTTCAAGCTGAAACACTTCAATGGCTCTTCCATTTCCCTCAAGATGAAGTCAAGACTCCCTTCTGTGGCTGAAAAGTCTCCCTGGTCACTCTCCAGCCTGACTCCTGGTCTATCCCTCTGCCCCTACCCTTCATGCACACAATGCCACCATAACAAACATTCTGCTCCCTGAATCTTTATTTTCTGACTCATCATCTCAATCTCAGGCCTTACTTAGCACATGATGATCTTTCTACAAGGAGCCCTTTTCCTCTCCTGCTTTGGTTAAACAGCTCCTACTCAGACCTCACTTCTCAGCCTAAATGTCTCCTTACATTTACATTCCCAGGACACTCAGTCTAAAGTAGATCCCCTAATAGACTCTTTTACCACACCCCATGTCTTATCTTTATAACAATATCACACATGTGTTTATGTGATTATTCGATCAACATCAGTTTCACCAGTAGTAAATATCATGATGGCAGGGGCAATGTCTATCTTGTTAGTTAACTATAAATTCAGCACTTTGCACATTTCCTAGTATACTCAAGCAACCAAACCTTAAATATCCCTCCTGAGTGCTTACCACACTCCCATCATTGCACTTATCACAATACACTGTAATTTCCTGATTATTTCTGTATTTCTCCCATTAGATTGTAACTATTTAAATATTATGAAGACAAAAACTATATCTGACTTGTACCCCATTGGTGAACCTCCAGAATCTAGCACAATCCTCAGCACACCATAGGCACTCAAACATTCCAGAATAAGTGAGTGAACAAGCACAAGTAACTGGCCCCTTCAAAGTAAAAGTCTTCTCTTATTACTGCCACAAATGACAATGATGAACTGAAGAATTATTCTACTTTAACTCCTTTAAAAAATAGAATCTATATAGAACATTAGCAGCTTCAAAAACTGATTCAATATTGTTCACCAGCCCCAACAGTCAGGGGACAACTCAAATGAAAAATGAGTCTACAGCCGTGTAATCCTGAACAAGCCCAATCCCATCTGATCTCAGAAGCTAAGTAGGGTCAGGCCTGGTTAGTACTTGGTTGGGAGACCACCTAAGAAGGTGCTGTAGGCATAAAAAATAAAAAATAAAAAATAAAGGATTGTAAGCTGACAAGGTCTCGCAATCTGTGAGGTCAACCAAGGGTTGCCTCACCTAAAAAAAAAAGGAAGAAAGAAAGAAAGAAAAGAAAGAAAGAAAAAAGAAAAAGAAAAAGAAAAGAAAGAAAAAAGAAAAGAAAAATGACCTGTCAGCTTAGTCAAAAGCCTCATGAGTGACCACTCTAACAAAAAACTCAAAATCTATTTGCCAAGCCTTATGAAGACAGAGGCCACAGAATTACAAAGATTTTCTCAGAAGGAATCTATCATGCTTATCAATAGACGTTATATTACTCTCCATCAAAGGGAGGTCTTGAGGACACGAGTCCCTCTAAATTGATCATTAAATGACTACTGATCATTCTAAAAAGATGGGAGGAAATGCATTCAAATAAAAAGAAGCAAAAGCAAAGTAAAATACATTATTTAATAGCATCTTATAAGATGATGGAGGAAAAGCTGTTCCTGAAAAGAATAATTTCCTCGATGGGAAATATAAACATCTTTTCTATATGTGGTCTATAAAACGTCTCATTTTGACCTGGTTCCAGAAAGTTTGTTGGTTCCTGGAAACAGTGACAAGATTCTTTGAGTTCTAGGACAGGACTATAATATTTTGCCCACTGGGCGAGTCGTGATTGCCAAGTTGTATAAGAAGGCACTTCAGAACAGTCTTGGAGCTCATAAATACGAAGCATGAAGAGTTGTGTCATGGTAATGACAGTGATCTCCAAATGCCACAAACACATTGTTATTTCATTAAATTGATAAGAATATTTCATGACAATTCAAATGTCCTTGCATTTTCCCACTAGTGAAGGGGACATGTGTTGGGTTGATTAAACTTCATTTTCTCTGTAATTCAAAGTCAGGTCTCTCTTTACAACTACAGACCAATTAGCTCCACATTCTACTTCTAATACCAATATTCTGAACATAAGGATCTAAAGGTTTACCTACTCAATTTACTTTCATTCAATATCCTCTAATCATCTCTGTCTTGCTGTTCAGCATCTCATTAGTGCTCCAGTTAATACCTTAACATGAATGACACTGATTTTTCTTTGCTTGTTTTATTACCTTAGCAATCTAAGAACCTAACCCCCTTGACACAAAATATAAGTATAAGTAAAATATTGTTTAAAAAAAGAAAAAAGAAAACCAGCATGTTGCCGATAACACATGTACAGTGGTTTTATCTGCTTTAAAGCTATTATTCTGAGCCTGACTGAGAGTTTACTTACAGCACTAAAGCACTTTGCAGGCAGGACGAAGGTCCCACATTCACAGTTACCCTGCCTTGGGCGATCAAAGTAATTTTCCACCCCTAACTATTATTCCTCTTTACTACTGAATTTGGAACAGATTACTTCTGGAGGAGTTTTTAAAATTGCAAGCAGGGGAAAACTTTCAAAATTACTTAACCGAAAGAAGTCTTTTTGTAAAAGGTGAAAGATTTATACAATCTGAAGAAAAACCAGAGCGTAAGAAGTCTTTTTGGCTATCTACTGCATTGCCAGAGACTGGTTTTTATTTTTAGGAACATCTTTATGAAACACAGCTTTACATCTTTTTACCAAGCATAATTGATCCAGTGGCTTTTCTTCACCCTCATTCTCAGTCTGATATTTTTGGCCTCAAGGGTTATTTTCTCCATCAAGGGGGATGCTGCCCCTGAGATAACTAAAACTTGAGCGGGCAGAAACAGCAAAGTCCATAGGTCCCTCTCATGAATCCCAAAGCAGCAAGAGGACCCAATCTCATAAAGATATCTTGAGTCACAGACTTTCAAAGGATAATGTGTAGGTAAAGAACTTAATGGCCTAGAAGTTGAAAACTTCAAAAACACAGAGCCAAAACATTTTTCTCCTTCTGCTGTGATGAGTTCCATATGTATGGTCCTTTGGGGACACAAAGGTCCTATATAAGAGGTAGTATAATATACAAAGACTCTGGAAGAAAGGCTATTGCTATACCATTCAGTGCTTTTGTGAGAATTAGGAAAAGACAAACTTCATCCACACTCCATCTCAGGACCTGACTTGTGAGCAAATCACGGGTTGGATTCAGCCACCTCACACTCCCTTTGCCTGATGTCTCATGGTCATTGATTAACACTGGGTCAGCATTTATTCTCCATTCATTCATCATGTGTTTCAGGCATGACTATGGGTAAGGCATTCAGGCTCCGTGGAGAATTTAAAGTTAAGTAAAATGGCTAATTTCTTCTAAAAAGGGTTCTCATTCCCAGTGAATGAATGTCATGCATAATGGTGTAGAAATTGCTAAGGTAAAATATGCCTAGTGCTGGTGGATATTCTGGTTTCACTGGAGTACAAGAGAGTCATGGATGACTGAGCTTAAAAGAGGGCTTGGATGACTAGTCAATAGAAGATCATGAATTATAACAATTTTAGAGAAGAAAAATAATTTAGCAACACTGAGCTTAAATATATAGACTTGGTGACAGTCAATAGGCTAGAGAAAGCCTATTGTTCATTAGGAAGTTGGTAGATTATATTATTATCCAAATACTCACCACCACCCACCACAGAAATATTATATATCCCTCATTCATTAACCTCAGGCCTGGCTATGTGATTTTCTTCATACAGTAAAACTGGAATAGATGAAATATGTATCACTTCCAAACAAAACTTTAAGAGCCATTGTATGGTTCTATCATACACTCTTTTATCTTTGCTTTAATATCCCAGAGTGTGGCTATTCCTTCAGTCTGAGTCTCAGAACGACAGTAATTGAAGGACAGCTTTGGCCAACTCATAATGAATAAGTACCAGGATCAAGAAATACTCCTTTGTTTTTGTAAGCTACTCAGATTTGAGGATGGCTTGTTAGGAAGCATAGCATCCTAACTGACATGGGAAACTAATGCACTATAAAAGTGAAAACAATAAGGTCTTAGACTAGATAGATAGGTTAGGAAAGGGTAGAGACAATAATGATCATAATTACCAAAAAAAAAATCTAATATTTATTCGCTATCGATGTGTCTAGCATATGTTAGCCACATCTCATTTAATCCTCATAGAGCCAGAAACACATATCTGTTTTACATCATGGTATGTGCTCCTACCCATTTTTTCCCAACAACCAAAAAAACTTGGTGATTGTATATGCATGTATGGTTAACTCAGAAAACCTGGGTTGTTCTAATCCAGCACATTCTCTGCAAAGACCTGTCTTCAGTTCTGGAAGATGAACTGTGAGCTCTTAGAATACTCTGCCTGGTAAAAACTGTTGTATGCCTTGGGCCATAAAGTATAAGTTTGGTCAAATAGTTATGCTAATAGTGTGATTTATTGTGAATGCCTGTGTCCCCTGGGGATCTAGAGTCTGAGTAAGTAAGGTAAGTCATGCTGGGACTGCATGCCTATATGACTGACCCCCGCCCCTCAATAAAAACCCTAGACACCAAGGCTCAGATGCGCTTCCCTCGTTGGCAGCACTTTGCATGTGTTTTCACACATTATTGCTCAGAGAATTAAATGCATCTATGCGTCTTTCTTTTTTTCTGATTTTAATTTGTACCTTTCACTGCAATAAATCATAACCATGAGTATAACAACTTTCTGAGTCCCTTGAGTCCTTTCAATAAACCGTTGAGCCTAGGGTGGTCTTGGGGACTTCTGACACAGCACAGAACATAAGATAGGTGAGTGTCAATGGTGACCCCAAATATCTAAACCCAGGTGGCTCAAAAATAGAAATGAGAAAGTAAGGAGAAACTGGTAAGCTGAGGTAACAAGTACAGGAAGAGGCTGAGGAGGTAAGTGGAGGAAGGAAGGCAAGTTTGTAGTTGACTTATTAAATTTGACTTTTGTTTCCAAGTAGGAATGTGCAGTGGGAAATATACAACTGGAGCAGATGATGGAATCCCAAGATGGGAATACAGTTGATGGTTGAAACCACAAGAATTAACGAGAGTAATAAGGAACAGATTAGAGAAAGGGAATAGCAAGGTGTTGAGCACAAAATGCAGAGAATGTAATTTGCCCGACTAGGGAAGAAAATCCAGTGAGATGGGAGACAACTTTTACCTATTTCCCAATTCATCATAAAGGATGGTATATTTAATTTTATATAAATTTATATGAATCCAGTTATACCATATTCTTTACACAAGAAAAAAAATACTACTAAAGATTTTTTGTTGATATATAAATGGCACTAAAAATCAACAATATTGATTTTCTCATAGAATCTTCATTTTCAAGTGCATTTAAAATCTTATTTCATGAGCAAAGCATTCGGAAATGGCTGTAATAACCACTGTTAATTCCAAATAAGCTGGAGCGGAGAGAAGCCCCAGTCATTCATGATATTCCTTCATGCATCCATCGGGCTGCCACTAGGACTATTTTTATATGTTCATTTATGTTTTTAACCACCCAGAAATTAGGTTCGGTATAAAGACCCCAACAAAGCCAGTTAAGGGCCTGTGAAACAGAGGTTTCATTTCACTTACAATAGCATTTTCTATTTTTCTGCATCTTCCTCAAACAGCAAACAAAGCTAGAGGCCAAGAACATCAGACTTAACCCAAGCCTTTCACTGTTGCTTCTGTTCCCTCCAGGTATGATTTGTCTTCCATTTCATTGTGTTTTAGATTTTTCTTTTTCTATGGAAAAATAGATTTGGGACCATTTCAGAGCCTCCTGTAAATAATGTTGCTGTGGAAGTCAGAGTTTCTGCCTGACTGCCCACATGTTTATACCCCGTGTACTTCTTACTGAAACAGAAAACATTGAATCTGCCTTAAATTTTCCTTTTTTTAGTTTTACACTTTTTTGCTAGAGAATACACATAGATCACTACTTTTGGAAGAGAATTATTAATTGATTCTAGGGTCTTATATTAGACAGTGAACACAAGGGAAATTAAGTCAGTTCTACAGCCAGTCTTGCCCTACTAACACTCCCTACCATGGAGAATTCCACTCTCTCAATTTAGATTCCAGCTGTTGAAAGTCCTTCAAACCAGTGTCTCAAAGGCTCCCCCATGTGGGCACAAGAAAAATAACTCATCAGAGGAAGGGTTCATGGGGATAATTGCAGAATAAGAACAGGGACCAAATTTCAGATCTCGAAACATGCTATTACTCAAGACAACACCACATTATACAACTATTGTTTTATTTACATGTGTCATGTTTAAAAATCTATAAGAATAATAAGCTGTTTTGTAAAGATTATAGCATCAGCAAATGAAATGAATGCATGAAAAACTTTTTTTAATTTTTATAAGAGATAAGAAAAAAGGCAAAAAATGATAAATAATTGGATGTGTTCCAATTATAAGTATACTCAAAAAGCCATCTTAATATAAGAAACTAATGTGAAAATAAACCAAAACATTCGTTGTACTTTCCAGAGAGTATTTGCTTAGTGGAAATACTGATTCTCTCTTCTGCTCATTTATCCCTCTTTTAGGGAGAAACATACTACAGCTAAAACTGCTGTGTAAATCAGCTACTCCCAAGAAAAGACAGGCTTCCAGAATATTAAAACCAATGCTGGCAAAGATTTTCTCTTCCCAGTTCCACATTTTACAGATGAAGAACGTGAGCTCAGAGAAATGAGTGGACTTGTATAAGCCAACGAAGCTGACAGAAAAGCTGAGAGCAGACCCCTAGTACTCTGTTTTCTAGTCCAATCATTATTCTTTTGCATCATGCTGTCTTCTAATTTTTAATAATAACAATTTTTCAAAATACTAACAAATAGTATTTCTAATACTAAAAGGTACTAAGCACTTACTCTGTGCCAGACGTTTTTAAGCATATTACATGAATTCACTTATTTGGTACTAGAAGAATTCTCTGAGGTTGTATTATTATCTCCATTTTAGCGATGAGGAAACTGAGGCACAGAAAAGTAAAGTACCGCCCCCAGGGATCTTAGTAAATGGAGAAACCGCTATAATAGTCAAGCAGTCTTAACTCTAGAGATTAAATTCTTAACCACAAGTAACTAAGTAAGATATAGAAAGTGGAATTGTTATTCAAAATTCGAAGGGGCACGAATTATGCAATTAAACCTTACTCTTTTGGCAACATAAAATTGAAAGCTGTGACAATTAAAATGGAGGTAGGATCAACTTAAAATAAAAAAAATAACAACTGGATTAGAAGGAAAATCTTTACCCAATTAGTAGAACATACTTGAAGCTTTGTAAGTACTTAGTTTCACATAAATCATCTAAATAGAGGGCAGCCTTCTTCAGTAAGCTAACTGAAATCATGCTTATCTGTAATTAGAAATTCATCTTATCTATTCATTAAGGCAATATCTCTTCTAGGCAATTCTTGTTGAGCCAATTTTCCAAGTAATGAAACCAGATATCTTAAGGGGGGAAATACTCTCCTGCCACTCCAATGGATCCAAATTAATGTGAACTTCCTAAAGATACCAGTGACTGCCCAGTTTCCAAATCCAATGGAAATGTTAAATATTGCCTCACGAAAGCTCTCCATTGTTTCTTCCCTCCCGGACACTTCTCCGCTTGTGGTTTCTGTGACATCATTCTCTCGGCCTTTGCCTGGTCTTTCTTTTACTCCTTCTCTTTAGCAGGTTTCTCCCCATAAATTTGCTTGTTAAAGGATGGGACTCCCACAGTTCTGTCCTCGCTGGGTTCTTGTCACACTCTTCCCATCCCCACATTCTACTTGAGTGACCACACTCACATCCACAGCTTCCACCACTATTTAGGGGCTGATGCTTCCAAATTGGGGTCTCCAAGCTAGCTCTCTCCTCTAAGCTCCACACTGTTCATGGCACTACCTCAAACTCGGCATAATCAAATCCAAATCCCTTATGTTTCACCAAAAACCCTACTCCCCATCCTGTATTCCTCATCTTGTTTAATGAATTCCTCCAATCAACAAGCTCAGTTGAATTACCAGAGACTCCTTCCCTCCCTTCCAGGATACATCCAGCTAGGTTGTAATTTCTATGAATTGTGCTTTCTAAATTGCTCTTGAGTCTTCCCCCTCTCACTTCCATTTTTATAAAACCATCTAGAGTTCACCTTCACCACCATGTCTCTCTCCAAAGAACTATCTTAGGTCAGGTTCCACCAAAGGCAGACTATGAGCTAAGAATTTAAGTGCGGATAGTTACTTGTGAAGTGATCCCAGGAAGTCAACGTAGAGGATATGTAAGAGTGACAGGGATGGGAAGGAAGTTAGTACTGATGTGTTAATGATTTTATAACTGCTGTGAGCCACTGGGGTTCAATCCCACTGGGGACGTCTGGGAGACTATAGGACATCCTGCGGATTTGTCCCATCGCAGGAGCAAAGCTGAGACATTAATCCACCATTGAGTTTCAGGGATGCTTCCAAGGGTATTACTCCCAGCCTGCCCCTTTTGGGCCTGCTGCCTTGTTATCTTGCAAACTTCCAGTCACTGAGACTCGTAGTTGTTGGCCTGTATGGGAACAATGACTGCTGAGGGAATATAAAAGCAGCACTGGCAGCACCTGCCACAAAATCCTTCCAAGGCTCCTAGAGGCTTTAGATAAAATCCAAGTGACTCACTTTGCAGAGCCTACAAGACATTCCATGTTCTGGCCCCTGCTTCTTTCTTTCCCCATTTCCCAGGCTTCCTGTCTTAACATTCACATGCCCTAGTCTCACTAACCTATCGATGTTCCCAGAACACATAATGCTACTGCCACCTCAGTGTTTTGTACTTACTATTCTCTCTTCTAGAAACATCCACCTCACCCACTCAACCCAATTCCCATCTACCTGGAATACCCCTACCTTTTGACAAGATACAGCTCACAGATCTCCCCATCTCAAATCTCAAGTCTTCCCTTGATTCTTTGCACCCAAGTTGAGCACTTCACCTGTGCCACTGCCCTGCCTTGTATCTGTCTCTCTTATCAGACTGCACAGTAGTTACCTGTCCACGTGGTGAGTCCAGCCTGCCAGAGTGTGAACTCCTGAGAATCAAGAATTGTGCTTGATTTAGGTTTCCCCAGTACCAAGCCCAATGTGAAAAAAAACTAGAAAAACACCGAATAGTTCCTGAAAGGTCTATATAGCATATAGAATAAATAGTAGGCCTCCAATTAATATGGCAAACAAAACTTAGACCAGAAGGAAAAACTGGGAGGGAGGAGGGAAGCAATTCGCCTTTTAGTGCATGCTCTTCTAAAAAAATGCTAATTAGGGATGTTACATAGGGGCTATAAATCAATTGGGTTCACTCTTCCTCAGCTTCTTTAGCTATGTGCCTCTTTATTGGTACAGATTTTCTTAAAGGGAATCTGATACGTAAGAGACCCTGACAGGGGGCCCCTGAGAATAAATATTCTGTGACCACATTTCAACCTTTCACACTCAGGCTCTTCTGTGTGCCTAACACGGACCTGCCTTCATGCTGAATCCATTTAAATACTCTAGCAAGAAGAAACAAGTGATAGAATTACCCTCCTAAGACCTGCTTTACAGGCCCCTCAGGTCACCTGCACCTGTTTTCCAGCCGACAAGCCGAAAGCCAATGCAGCATAGGGTGGGTGGCAGTCCTGCCCATCAACCTTCCCTGGATTCATCATAAGAAACTTATTTACATGCAAATGTACCTGAACCTGAATAAGAATTAAATTCAGATGCTGGGGCAGTTTTTTGAGACACTAGAGGATAAAAAGGAGAAAGAGGTGATGAACTATTTATTTCTAAAGGCCATTTAGTTCAGCCCAAACTGACTATACTTACATTGATGTGAAAACTAAACATATTGTAGATATCTTTGATCTGGGATCCTGTGACATAGTTTGTGCTGGGCAACTGCTGTTTGCTATTTTGCGATTTATTGATCACTGTCACCATGTCTGATGGAAACTAAATTGCCTTCAATCCACGCGAATGTGATTTCTGCTTTTACTCCCCTGCCTCTCCTTATCTTTTTACTGAAATAACGGAAAAGCGAGCAACCACTGTGGATTTTCCTTGTGAAATTTTTAACACTGGGAGTTGCCTTCCATCACCTGTGTTTTGGGTTTTGCCCTAAGCAACACTGGGATTCTTTAGTCTGAGATGATAGAAATCAACAAACACAGTAACACGCAATCTGTTTCAGCAGAAAACAAAAAAGGAATCTTGGAAGGCCCTGCTCATAAGTCAGGTCTGCTGTTTATATTTTATTTCGTATTTTCAGACCCACTGCAGGCAGCCAAGGAGTTGCTATTCAAAATGTTTTGCTGACCTCATAAGAACCAATGTAAATAGACTTTCTACCCATTGACGCCAATGCTGAAGCCAGTGTCTGTGCTTTTACATTTTGTGAGATTTTTGTGTATATTGCTTTCAATTCTTTGTGCTGGTGAGCA
>NW_006431912.1:2072267-2077446 GCF_000325575.1 Pteropus alecto
AGATCTGATTGTGCACCTCCTGGCCTCTCACTGGCCTTGACTGAAGGTGAGCTGATATCACAGCGGTCAGTATATGTCATATCATCAGGTGTGTTCCAATAAATCAAAGGTTTATACAAATCCCAGAACCTACTTTTTTATTACAATTGTTGAAGCGACATAGATTAATAAAATCAAATAAGTTTCAAGTGTACAATTCAACAATATGCCATATTCATTGTGTGTTCACCACTCAAAGATAGATTTCCTTTTACCACTAAATATTTGACCCCTTTTACCCCCATCTATCTCCCCCTACCCCTCTTCCCTCTGGTAACCACTAATCCACTGTCTGTGTCCATGAGTCTTTGTTTGTCATGTTTGTTTATTGCTTTCAGTTTCATGCTCTACATATGAATGAAATCATATGGTTTTCAACGTTTTCTGTCTGAGTTATTTAACTAGCATGATGGATCTCAAGATCCATCCATGTTGCCCCAAATGGCAGTAGCTCATCTTTTCTTATGGCTGAGTAATATTCCATTGTATATATTTACCACATCTTCTTTATCCAATCATCTTTGTGGGACACTTTGGTTGCTTTCATGTCCTGGCCACCATGAATAATGTTGCTATGAACATTGGGGTGCATATATCTTTGCAGATAAATGTTTCAAGTTTTGGGGGTAAATATTCAGGAGAAGAATTGCTGGATCATATGATAATTCAATTCTCAGTGTTTTGAGGAATCTCCATACTGTTTTCATAGTGGTTGTATCACTTTATATTCCTACCAGTCTGACTCCAGAACCTACTTTTGTGGGGCTCAAGTCACAACCAATTGAAACTTCCACAGGATGGATCCTTCACAAATTGGAACAACTTAATAAGAAGACAGTGGGAGCTAGGCCCTTGATGATTTCATACCATCTGATTTTGCCAAGAGGGGAGAAAGTCTTTTGTCAGCTTTGAGCATTGTACATCTGTGCTCAATAACTAGAGAGATTGGTTCCATTTATCTTCCCCTCCAAACTGGAAGGTTTAAGAAAAAAGACCCTATGAATAGGCCACTGCAATTAGAAAACACTGCTAATTGGATCAAGAAGTTAAAGGAATAAGATATGTTTTATTAAATTTTCCTTAAAATACTCTTGAATTTAGAAGATAAAAGGAAAGAGAATTTGACAAATGTGAATATTTCCTGGCATCAGAAAATTTCCAATTCAACAATTAATTCCACAAGAATCATTTTGCCAATCTCACAGCAAATATCTCTGGATTCACCCAAACCTAATACTGCACGGCAGCATTTTAAACTATTTCCACTTCAGGCACTCATTAAACATTGAGATGGCCAGGCACATAATGAATTCTTGCAGTAATGAATTGCTACTACATTTTTCTTTACCAACTTACCATAGATTCTGGTGTAGAAAAAAAAATTATTTCATAGTAAAATATTAATTTAACTCTATAAGGAAACTAATTCACATGTTGAAAAGAGAATTCATTAAATGTTTCCCTGAGGGTTTTATCTACAGATTTGCCTAAGTTTTCTAAGTCTATGTGTATTTTCAACTAATATAACCACTTATTATTGCAGTTTAAGAGACAGAAAGAATTTTAATCAGCAAAGCTGAAATACATTTCATTCATCTGGACTTTTATTCATCTTATTTACACTAATTCAGATTGTATTTCCCAAAAATTTTCAGCAAAATCCACCTTTGCCAAATATGGTATTTCCCATATTTTTAATATGAATGCTCCAAAGCACACAGACATACACACACACAGACTTACAAAGAATGTGTAAGTGTGTGTGTGTGTGTGTGTGTGTGTGTGTGTGTACTTTGTCATGAATGCCAATTTTTCCTATCATAAGATTTAGTGAACTGGTTTCACAAATAAATAGAAAGAAGAGTGAACAACATATTTTAAATTATTGTGGCAGCTCTTTCCTCTGCTTTGAAATCTTTTTCTTTATATTTTGGGTTTTTATCACTAAAATGGGGATAATAATGTTTATTGTTAATTTATTTTAAAGTTAATTTGGGAATTGTTTTTCTTATAAAGAACTTCAAACTCTTTGGAGATTTCACATGTTGAAAAGAAAATTTATGCATATTTCCCAGAACAGATTATTTCAATTACCTACATATTTACTTAAATTTCCTAATCCTTATGTATTTTCAACTAATATAACCTCTTGTTCTCTGCAGTTTTAAGAGCTAACTTGAACTCAAATCAACAAAAGGTAAGTTTCATTACCTAGATTTTTATTCTATCTTATTTACATCAATTCAGATCTATGGTCCTCTAAATTTTCCTTAGTAAACTCGGGTAATCACTAAGCCCAAATGAAGTAAAATATTTCCAGTCACCTGCTATAAAATTACAAAATTTCTAACTTGTCTTGCCTATTTACACATGTTTAAGATCTTTCTTTGGGGATGGAGCAGCAGCAAGAACATTACTTTGGCAGAGCCCATGATCATCTATTGATCTGGGGTTTCTACACATTGCTTTGAAGCAAACATTTTGTTGAAAGCAAAAACCAATTCATCAAACCAAAGAATTCTTACAGAGAAATATCTGCTCTCTTGCATCTCTAACTTGAGGGCAATTCCAAAACCCAATGTTGTTTAAGGTTACACTAACACTCCTAAAGCAACCCACGAGAACCCAGACTTTCTCCAATCCCAAGCCCTTTCCTAGTGCTCCATCTCAATGCACCAGTGCAGTAGGATTCTTGTAAACCAAATGCTATTCAAGCAAAAAAGTGATCTGAGATTGTGGCAAATCCCCACCTCAGTTATGAGAATAGCTGTACCAGTAGAAAGCTGACAGTCTCCATCTGCTGAAATAACTTGTCGAAAACCAATCAACCACAGACAGTTGATTATTCTGAGGTACTTCTAAAATGTAAGGTCTTTTTTTTTTAATTTTTGGAAACTTGACTTCTATTATTTAAGATGGCCCATTCCATAACAATGGCTCATAATTAGGTCTATTTATTTTGACAGTCCATAGCTCATGATAAAAGGCCATCTGCAACATTTTCAAATTAAGGATTTTTCCTACATTATTATTCAGAACATGAAATATTGAGGCATGAAAGGAAAATGTAATCAAAGATCACAACATAAAATTCCATTATCACAGTGTCTGGCTTTGCCTCTGCTTTCTCAATTTAAAGAGGAAGAACTAGAAGTAAATGAGATAAGTAGTGAGGCATAAAGGATGGGGGAATGGAATTGCTGAGTTACAGTACAGTGAGTTACATTACAATCTCAAGAGCAAAGACTGTGCCTTTTCTTTTTCTTCCTTTCATGTCTGCAAAACGTAGTACACAATCTATACTGTGACCTGTGAATATAGGGTATTAAGATTAAGAGGAAGGCAGAAAAGCAAAGAAGCCAAACTTCTCTTTGGACCCTCTCACCCTCTGCCTCAGCATCCCTCTACCCTATTGGGGTGCCTATTCCATGAGTTATTTGAATACCCTTCCCAAGATCACATTCCCCAGGCCTACTCATGACCACTGTCAGTGCCACAAGGTAGAGTTCTTTACTGCACAAGGTACCCAGATCCAGGGGGCAAATGAGAGCTGAAACCCAGTCCACAGTTACCAAGAGAATCAGCTACTAGTGCCCAGCTGGGAAGGCCTACTATTTGTGGACTACTTTGCAAATGCTAGAGGTATTGTGCCATTACTGAGGAGGTTACTCAACATAAAGGCTAAATCAAGTCAGGGAAAGCAGTCAGAGTTGCAATCATTGCAGTGAAGGTGACTGCCACATTTATGGACCTGTTACTTTCTGGGCAGATCAGTCAGTTTCCACTTTGGCCTGATCAGCACAAAGTGATGACTTTGGCTGATACTACTTGAGTGGCTAATGTTTTACCATCTAGAGCAGGAGTAGCCCAGCTCAGGGGTTGACAAGAGAGTTACTGTCCCGTAGAATTCACTGCTGCGGGTCAACTGGAAAATCCCTTAGTCTACCACACCTGCTCCCAATGCAGAAACTCCCTCTACAACACCGCTAGCATTCCGGACACTGGCCTCCACTCGAACATTGCTGATGAGGGGTCATTTCTCCAGAAGTAACCCCTTTATGTATTGAGAGAACCATCCTTTCCTCTGTTCTCTGAGATCAAGAATTAGGATAATTACTATTATTTATTGAATGTTTATTATGGACTTTACATATATGAATTTATTTAAGTCCCATGCCAACCCTGTGAAGTAGAGACTATCGCTGCCCTTTTTCAAATGAGGAATAGATCCAGAGAATGAAGGAACACATCCAAGGTCACACAGCCAAACAAGGATTTGAACCAGGTTCGTCTGTGTGTACTCACTAAGCCCTCCTCCCACGTGTTTAAGCATCTATTTCAAAATTACAATGAGGTGCGCACCCCAAAATTGAAATCTCAGGTCTTTAAAATTTCATGATTTGATTATTGATACAAATAAGGGAGAAAAGGTCGGTTTAAGCCTATTTAAAGCTCATTTAAATAATTACTTTTTATTTCCTTCCATCTGACTCATTCCAGGCCTATTTAATAGCTGCACTCTCAGAAAGTGGGTCCGCTCCTCGTTTCCAAGTTCTTGGAGTGGGAGTATGAGAGGTCGAGGGATGGGGGTGGGGGTCAGTGCAATATGACCTCTTGGTACTGCTTACAGAAACCTCAAGGAAGCTATAAAGTAAAACAGTTTTGAATGTTATCTCTTTATCTCTTCTCCTACTTGAAATGTAGAATATTAATAAATGGTTTAAAAGAAAAAAAGATGTCAGTTAGAAGGAAAATTAAAGGTTTAAAAGAATGCCTTTGGTTAAAATGAGCTGATTATGTATGAACAAATTGTGGTCTTCCAACATCTGAACCCTTTTATATATTTGGTGAATTTCCCACCATATGAGTCTTCATGAGAAACAAAGCCACTTTCATTATAGCAGTCAAAATTGACAGACTCTTGCTTTCTCAGCCCCTCTGGCAACTATGATACAGATCATGAGCTAGCCATGAGCAGCGAGACACACCTACCCTGGGGCTTCAAACCAGTGACTCAGAGAACAGAGAAACTTTATCCTGGTGACTGTGATGACAACAGTTGCCAGGCCAACATCATCAGCAGCACCAAGCAGCAGAAAACAAGGCCAACACCAGCAGTGGGCATGCAAGCCACCGTGTC
>NW_006431912.1:2077504-2106163 GCF_000325575.1 Pteropus alecto
CAGGGGCAGCAGTGATGGCCCACAAGGCTGGTTCTGTGGTGCGATTTTGACTGTGGCTCTGGCTTTTCTTTGATCCCACCCACATTCTAAGTCTGGTGCTGAAATTTTACAATGATTCTATCAGACTCCTGATACTTTTTCAATTGCTTGCCTTGACGTTTCTGAAGGGATATATTATGTAAAAAGACATATTTGTACTAACTAAATTAGAACGACTGTAATAGCATCAAGTCATATTAGGAGCTGCCACTAGATCTCTATCAGCATGTGAGGCTTATGCTACCTTTGGATCTGGAAAATCACCAGGATGGCCAGACTCATATATTTTTTATTACTACATTACACAGTGACCACCACCTCAGAATCTTACTACAGAAGATTGTGGAATGGGAAAACAGAAATCAATGAGACTATGGTTTAAAAGTTTTTCCTTAGTTTCCCACTATAATGTAAATTCTTATCAAACTCCAAATGTAGGTAATAACAAATTTCTGGTCCTAACATCCTATCATAAAATATGCTAATTTATAGAACTAAACATGAAGGTTATGCAGTATTGGGAGCAGAGAGGTGAAGATCACTTAATGCATAAATTTCTTCATTTAATTGTGCATCTGGGCAACATCAAAACAGAGCACTTGGGATGAAGGTCTTCTAAACTTCTTTAAAATAGAACCAATCTTTATAAACAAAGAAACTGCTATGGAGAACACAGGGCTTTATTACACAAAAGCCATATCTTAATAGGGGAAAATTGTTTAACAAATGATCACAGTAAAACTGTCAGGAAAAGCAAAAACATGAAAAATGCAAATTTCAAAAAGTTATTCAGAGGAAGAGAATGCAAAGGGTGAAGGGCTTATAGTTCATAAATGAGCAGTGGATCAACAGGGGTTCATTTTATTATTAGGCTTAAAACTACATAAAATAAACTCTTGAATATATGAATATAGTTCATAATGAAAAATCTGAAGACACAAAGAACAAATAATGATAAAAAAAGTAAAAAGGACAATGTTTCAAGAACATCTGTCTTCGTTCTACTCAATTGTTAAATCCCCAAATTGTTAAACAATACACATTCCTGGAACAGGCACATGTTACTGTCCTCATCTTAAAATGAGGACAGAGCCTGCATGCTTTTTGTGGCAAGACTACTGGGCAGATAGAGACTCTGCACCAGATTATCACATGCAGATAGAGGTGATCACTTGACATTGGTTTTCATCAAGAGCAATTCACTGGCTCGCTGCAGCATCTGACTCCAGCCCCATCTCAAGGATCCATATGTGAAACGTGAGCACTGGCTAATTCTCTGTTTTAACAGGAACTTCCCAGGAAACTCCAACCCTGCAGAGACCCCTCCAGTTTGCCCAGCCTTGATTAATGTACCGCTTATTACAGAACATTGACTAGGTTCCCAGAACATATTTGCAGCATTTGCCTCAACAGATACATCTGGCTCAATAAACTGATACACTCTGTCCTCTTCCTGCAACGTCTAAATAAGAAACCCGGAGAGCTTCCAGCTCTTTCGTTAACCTTTTAAAACACCAGAAATGAGTCTCAATAAAACCTAAACATGAGTTTCCAAAGTGGAGAAGAAACACAAAACTATAAATCCTAATCAACCGAGTATAAAAGAAAAATATTTAACAAAAACTTACATCGGGACACTGACAGCTGAAAGACACAACTAATGACTTCAAATGCTGCTTTTCTGAGTGATGACGATGGTGGTGATTGTTTCTTTGTACTACAAATTCCTGAAAATAGCAATAATGAGAGAACAATAATTCCACCCCCAATGTCCATAGGCAAAGAACACTGAACAATAACAGCAAGTAAAATTTGCAAAACATCCTAGAAGATGTGTGATGCATTTGGCTATTCAAAGATCTCATGGTGAAATCTCAGTTCTATTACTTTCCTCTCTGAGTCTCAGTCTCCTCACTTGTGTCATGAAGACAGTGACGTCTATCTCATGGAGGTGCTGTGAGATTTACATGATAATGTGTGTGTGTGTGCCTGGCGTGTGGAAGTTGCTCAATAATTATTGGCCCATTCCTGTTCCCTGGAACACTGACAGCCACAAAGAGCTGCATTATTCCCGATTGCCATGGGCCCAGGTGGTCTCTCCAGGCCCATGACTTCCTAGGAATCTATGGTGGCACCACTGAGTTCACAGTCACACCTGGATGGCCTAGAGAAATTTTCTACAGCATGCGCAAGCCATGGCTAGATAAGGGTACCCAGCACTGAAGATCATATTTAGAGCAGTAAACTGGCTTTACTACAGGCCCACAGGTGTGGTGATGTTTTGTTGATACTTAACATCCAGTAAAACTCCAATGTGATATTTATAAATCAGGTTGGCTTCAGACAAAGCTATAAAACAGTCTTAAAACTGTCATAGTTGATCCTCACTTACA
Organism: Pteropus alecto; assembly: GCF_000325575.1. NCBI lineage: Eukaryota > Metazoa > Chordata > Mammalia > Chiroptera > Pteropodidae > Pteropus > Pteropus alecto. The sequence continues at coordinate 2,079,937 of NW_006431912.1, forward strand.
CTCATAGTATTTCCCTTGTGCTCTCATCTTCAGGTACCCCATGACCGTATTTGGTAAACGTTCTCTGTTCTTCTGTAAGCTCTTCAGTGTACCTTCTGAGGCCCACCAAACTGGACTACATCCCATGCCTCATCTCAAAAATTTACCTGCTTAATGTTCTACTTATGGAATCACAAATCAAACCATTTACAGGAGCTCCACTCTAATTCTCATTGAATTAATAGAAAAACAATGGCCCCAGGGGTCCAGGGAAGTGGTGCCAGGTGCCAGGTAACATCAGCGCTAGGTCTGGAGGCCATACTCTGTGGCTCCCAGCCCAGAGCTGCTTCCACTGCACAGTGCTTCCAGATGCTGGGCAGCTGGACCAGAACCACAGCATACAATGGTTTACTGTATTCCTGCTCTAAGTAATATTCATTTGTAAAAGGGACTTTTAGCTGAATGGAATGAGCAATGCTTAAATTTCAAAACAGAAACCAGGGACAGTGGGAAGATATTTGGGGTTGAATAAGAGGCTTTTGACTTCTCTCAAATTGTTCCACTTAGGTGACCACCTACACTCCCAGGAAATGTTCTGCAGATGGAGGAAAATGTGACCTCTGTCTCCATCCTCCGCCTATCTATTCAAAAGCATCTGCTGAGTGTTCAATGTATTCCAGAGGTATTACTATGGGAACTGAAAAAATGACTCCTTCCCACTTTTTTACATTCTAAGTGCCAGGTATCACACTAAGCACTTATTTGCCTTATCTGGCTCAGTCCTCACAAAAATCATATGAAGTAGGTATTGTATCCTATTGTACAGGTGGGCAAAGTAGAGCTAAGAGAAGTTACTAAATGCCTGAAGTCCCGAAGTTAGTAAATAGCCAGATCTGAGATTCAAACTGGGCTCAGTCTCCTGTAGAGCCTGTGCCTTTGTCCCCTTCCTAGTGCTCTCTCCCCACAGGTGCACAGCTTACCTGTTGAGGGAGTGTCAGGAGACACAAGAAAAAGCATGTGAAGAAGTTAGTACAGTGCTTGGTAGATAGTAAATGCTTTATCTTTTTAATCTGGACAGGACAAACCATCTTATAAAACTTTTGTTTAGTTTGGAACTCAATGAACTTTGGTTTGCAATGTCAATGTTATTATATAAATAGCATATAATTTTACTCTGATCATTTTATTAAAACTGTCTGCAATTTTCCATGGATGTAAAAAAAGAAAAAAAAATCTAGATTTTTCTGGTTTCTACAGTCTAAACAAGCTATATTTTGTGTGCCAACACCCCTAGTCATCCAATTCTTTTTTGTCTCTCTATATATTTATTTATCTGGAGACAGGGCCACATTCCTTCTTCATTTAGTAGTACATAGTACAGGAGTGGTGTTCAATAAAACTATGTTGACTGCCTGGCTACGTACCATGAGAATGGAATGTTGAGCAACCATTCTTTGCTTGGAACAATGGGTTTGTCAACTTGAGTAATTAAAATTTGAAGACTTCTCCTGGGATTGCATTACCTCTGCTCAAGTGATTACCAAGCCACTAAATGCAATTTCAGAGGCTTACAGCTTTTAGAGCAGCAATAGCCAATAGAACTTTCTGTGATGACAGAAATGTTCTATCTTTTCTCTGTCAAGTATAGCAGCCACTAGCCACATGTGGTTACTGAGCACTTGAAATGGAGTTGTGTGGTTGAGAAATTGAATTTGTAATTGTATTTAATTTTAATTAATGTAAATAGCCACATGTAGCTGATGGCCACCATATTAGACTACACAATTCTAAAAGAATTAATGGCAGAAAAATTGATTCATGGAGGACAGAGTGAGGGCTCAGTAACCTGACATTGTAGTTTTTTGATAGATCCTTAACTCTCCAGAAGCGCTACCACCAAGAGAGCCTGAGCCATTTGGAAAGAGATAAGTTTTCCTGTAATGTTCTTTCTCTCTCTAATCTTGGACTTCTTTCAGGTAGGACCCAGACCACCCACCATCAGGAACCAGAGAAAGGGAGGAATTAAAGGGATTTAGAAACCTTTAAGTCATCTTTCTACAGAGGAGGAAATTGGAGTTCAAAGATGAAGCCACTGACCCCAGGTCATAAAATGGCAAAATTATAGAAGCCTCCTGATACACAATCCACTCTTTTTCAACTAAACTTAGCTGACATCTCTCAGCTCTCATTCCTAATAAACTATGGGCAGATAAGATTTCAGGGGTTTCAAGAAAACATCAAAAATGTGTAAAAGATGACAAGAGTAGGATGTAGGGACTAGAATCTTCATCAGCCAGTTATAGCCAAGCAAAAATATGTTACCCAAATTTTCAGTTTTCCCTGAAGAAGCAAAGAATAGAGTTTTAACCTCTGGCTTAATCTGTTTCTCCTCATCCTCATAACTATCCTTACTTCCTAACTACCAGGAATGTTTGCATTATAATAGAGAACTTGAAATTTTGGAAATTTCTTTAAAACTCAGGGGAATAAATACAAGGTGGGATTTGGGGCACTATGAGGAAAATGAGGCCACTTAGCCCTATCTAGAATCCCTAAAATCATTTCACATAGTGGCTGCCACTATATCCAGCTAGCCAGGAGTCTCATTACACATACTAAGAAAACAAAAGACAGCAAATCACTCATTGTTCTAAGATTCTCAAATGCTTACAGTATTGTTTATTAATTATATCATAGGGCCTGTATCCATCTGGAAAGGAACATATGCTGAGTGTGAGGCAGACACTTTGCTAAGACTTTTATAGAAATTATTATATTTTAGCCTCTAAAACACCCTTACTAGGTAGTGATTATTATTCCCAATTTATAAATCATAGATTATTGAGGTTCAGTATCTTGCCCAAGAACACAAGGGAGCAAGTAGCAGAATATGAATTCAAAAAAGAAGTTAGGCTCCAAAGCTCAAGCACTTTTCATCACATCCTACCCCCTTCTCACTGCATCAACTACACCCATTGAGGCTCCTTATTCTTTCCAACAGATGGGCTTTGGGTGGCTCCCTACACAATAAATCATCTTGCCCTTTTTGTTTTCTTTCCTAAAGTACAGTTTCATCATTAATAAATGACAAAAATTCCATTACCATTATTGAGAAAAATAATTGAGACTCTTTTTGCTAAATCAAAATAATAACAAAATAAAATTTAATATCTGCAGTGACAAAATAATTTGAAAGCATCCCTCTGTAAAAATTTACCCCATTCCTGATACCTGTCAACAATGGGTCAGACATATGAGTCTACACATCTTCTTTTTAAAATTGCCATGTCTAAATATTTAAAGTGTGGGATTCTTAATGTGGAAAATTAATTTCAAAACTAAATGGAAAAAGAAGAGGGACTGGAGACAATGAATGTGTTATCCCAAACTCTTTCAATCATTTTCTCTATCTAAAGTAAAAATTCTCAATGTGCTATTTATATTAGTCATAACTCTCGTCTGTTTGAGATGCCACATTTATAGTGATTAATGGGTAGAGTCTAGAGTTTCTAATACTGTATAATGAAGATACATTGATATATAGTCCTCAGCAAATTCCATTTAAACTCATGATTTTTCTATAAATATGCCCCAAAACAGCTGCCGCATTCCTAAATTCTAGGCAAAATTTATGCTCATACTTCAATATTTCATTGTTGTATAGGAGCTTAATGTAAAACTCTCTCAAAATGGTGATAAAATGATTGTAGTTCTTTACTTCATTCCTGGCTGCTTAGTATTCTCAGCTTTATATTATCATGCCTTTGGATGAAGATTAATTTCATTTATTTTCTATCAGTTGTGTTAATAAAAATACTAAGCATTGTTGAGAAAATAGGTCTATATGGTACAATTAGCTAATACCCATTCCTTCTATTTCTTGTAAATTATGTTGAAATAAATTACAATAAAAATGAGTTTGGGAATTTCACTCTGCTTCCCAGTGGCTGGTTAAAAAAGTACCATAAACTCAATATAATTAATCCTTCTCACTCTAAGAACCAAGAGCAGTGGGCTAATGAAACGTGGACTGGAACTGGAAATGAGGTGGGAATGAGGAATGAAAAAGGCCCGAGGAAGAGATGTGATGGACTAGACAGAGAGGAGGAGAAGCAGTGTGGGCTAGAGGTGGAAAAGACGAGTGTATATTTGGAAAAGTTCTGACAAGCAGGTGCTCAGTAACAAAGGGATCACATAATACATAAGAGTACCTCTACCTATTTTATTATGACCGCCGAGGATCAAGCAATTGCTATCTAGCACTTAGCTCCTAAACATATTAGAATTGAGGAAGGAAACTTTTCTTTCAGAAGATCATCGAAAAATCTCTATCTTTGAAAAAATAAAATAAAACATTAAAGGTCAGAGCACATGCACAATAAACATAACCCGGATCAACAGCAGATCCATAGACCATCTCCTATCCCCAATTACCAAGACCTAATCCTTGGACCTCTCTTCCACTTCCTTCTTTCATTCTTGAAGTAGCTTAAAGTGTACCCCCAAAATTCTTAGATACTCTTCCCATTAAGAAGCAAGCTCGCCTCCACTTGAATCTGGGTAGATTTCGTGATTGCTGCAATCAAGAGAAAACAATGGAATGAGGTTGTGTGATTTCTGAGGCTTGTCATGAAAGGCAACCCAGCTTGTCTCCTTTGCTGAAACGTGTATGTATGGGCCCCCGAGTTCCATGTACTATGTCTGACACCTGTGTGGCCACCAGGCTGTGAGGAAGCCGAGCCACACACATGGAGCCATTCTAGTCACCACACATGTGAGTGGAAAAGTCTTCCAGCCCCAGCATCAAAACTCCCCTGCCTTTCCAGTCCTCATGGATGGAGCAGAGCCAGCCCACCCCTGCCGTGCCCTCTCTGACTTCCTGACCCTTAGTGTCCCACATGAGCATAGGGAGATGGTAGTTCTCGGCTGCTAAATTTTGAGGTAATTTGTTACCCAGCATCAGTCTCTGGAACAATTCTTTTGCTCCATTCACACCTTTGATCTTTTTCTGTGGAGACTTCAATCTTTAAATGAGTAGTTTCTACTTGTTTGTAGCCAAACTCTCTGTTTAAATAAAAGTTTCTACATAAGCAATGGCTGACAAAAGTTCTGAGGCTCCATAGCTTACAACTTGAAAATTGTCTTTCTTCCAGAAAATAAATATGTGACTTTCCTTTTATTCATCAAATAATGTCTAGAATTCTTTCTTCTCTTGAAAACTTTCCCAGATTAATCATTGCAGACGTTGGTTGATGGCCTGTGATTTCTTCTCTCATCCATTCCCTATTCCCACCACCAATGACCACTGACATGTATGTGTTGAGCAACTATATACATCATAAAAGATGTGAGACAGATATGAGTCATGATGCCTCCCTTCAAAGAACTTCTAATCTTGGCTGAAAGGCAGTGCCAGCTCCCCCACCAGCATGATAGAACAAAATAATAGAGAGCTCCATTCTCACCATTACATTGTACATAATAAAAATATAGCAAATCCTATTTCCATACTTATAAGTTATATTTGTTCCATGTATATCCATGTCACCAGTGTTAATAAAAATAATGATTCCTTATATCCGAAATAAGATAATATTCAATCACCTATTCGTATATTCAATAATTTGAGCTCTTTGTATTTGTCAGGCCCTCTGCTAAGCTCTGGGAAATACCCTAGAGAATAAGACAGACACAGTCCATGTCCTTTTGAAGCTTACATTCTAGTGGGGGATACAGACAATAAACATGTAAACATTTAAAAACTGTGCTTATGCAGGAAAAGAATATAAGAAGGATGATGCAATATTGACAATAAGTAGAAGCGGAATGGCTACTCTTGTTGAGATGGTCAGAGATGACACAGGAAAGTAAGTGAAGTGGCAGCCTTTGTGGTAGGTCTTAAAGATGAGGAGCTAGCTGGGAGAAGGTACAGGGAACAGAGTTTGGGGTAATGGAATAGCAGGGAAAAAAGCCCCAAGGCAAGAAAAATCATTTCATGTTCCAGGACCAGAAAGGCCTGTGTGGCCAGAGAGATGGGGGAGGAAGGAGGAGTGGACAGTGCTGTGAGAGGAAGAGCTAGTAAGTGCCATGATAACAAGCCTGTGAATGCTCTGAAAATCATAAAATGCCTTTGACTGGTCTCTTCATGTCCCTGAAACCGCAACCTACCCAAGGGTAAAAGCTATCTAAATAGCAAATAGATCCTGCGCTAATAGTTACATCATCATCATAGTAAATTGTATATTGACTATATGCTTATTTTGAATTAATAGTTTGGAAAATATTGCTGTCCTCTTTCCTTGCTTTTCAAATAAAAAGAAAAATATTTAAGACAGATAAAAAGAAGGAGCTGATAGTAGCATCTGGCATTCAAAAGGTTTTATGCAAATCTTACTAATGTTTGTCTTGAGGAAGAATTTTTAAATGCCTGTATTACATTTCACATATCAAGAGGACTTACAGAGTTTCCTCCCCACATACTTATAAGTTATATTTGTTCCATGTATATCCATGTCACCAGTGTTAATAAAAATAATGATTCCTTTAATGATTCCTAAGCCTCTCCTCTCCCCTCCCCATATACTCTCATCTCATCTTGGAGAGGAGCCTGGAGCCTGGGGATATATGACATAGAAGAATGTGGAGAAACCATTGTCTTATCTTCATTCCAGGGACTGGGAGAAGGAAAAGGAGAGGAAAGAGCAAAGTGATCAGACATGTTTCTTAGGAGTGTTGTATAGGCAACAAGGGAGCCAGAGGAAAGAAAGATTCTAATTCTGTTCCTATTTAGGGCTCTAGAAAGACATGACCTCTGAGACTGCACCATGCCAAAGAACATTTGGAGGCAGTTAGGCAGAGAGAGACCTTGGAGTGTAACTTTTCTGAGCATCTCTTGGTTTCCTATGGGAATCACTGTGGCAGTGCTAGGGCTCAGGGGTTTCATAGTTCCATGAGGGGTGAAGTAAGAAAGGAACTGAGCTGAGAGCCAGTATGCCAGCCTGGTGAGGAATGAGATGGTGCCCTAGCAAAGGCTGGATGTGGAGAATCTATCCAGTGGCATTCAGCCTCTGTTTCTGAAGTGAGACAGGGATTCAGAGGGCCTGTAACACAGCAGTGAGAATGAGGTGATTCTCAGAGAGCCAGGAAGACTGCCAGACCCTAGCTAATCCCAAAAGACACGCTGGATTCTGTGTTACAGCAGTTCATATCTCCACCAAGAATGCTTTCAGGCCACACAGCAAGTGGGTGGACAAGTGGAGCAGCGGACATCATGTCTAAGGCTCCAGACTCTTCCTTCCCACCAAAAGCATTCCTAAGCCTCTCCTCTCCCCTCCCCATATACTCTCATCTCATCTTGGAGAGGAGCCTGGAAAAGCCTGGAACACTGAGAGATCTAAAAGTCTGAGCCCTTTTTTTCTAGAGAAAGCATTATCTCAAACCAATGCATCAGACTAAGATTTAAAACTTGGACATTTAATTTTCCTTCTACACAGCAAGAGTTTGCTCAGAAGGAAGATCATATTAGTTAAAATCAAAATTAAGGACCTATATGTTCTTTGCCTATCCAGATGTACTGGGAATGAAATTTATGACTCACCACAGTGCTTTACAAATATCATCTCATTTAATCCTCAAAACAAGAAGCAGTTGCTATGACTCCCATATTTTACAAGGAGGAAAGTGAGTGTCAGGTTAAACAACTCGCCAAAGCTCACACAGCTTCCAAATGAGAGAGCGACCAAAGGCTTGAGTGCTTGACCACTCCAGGTATTGCCTCCCTGTCCAGGCTTCCTAGTAATAACAATGACCATCACCCATTAACGTTTATTTATTTACAAATACCCACAGGGACTCTACCATGGGAAAGGAACAGTCTTAACTGTTCTGCAAACACTTTTTGCAAACTCAACACTTATGTGAGGTAGATAGTATTATTATTCTCATTTTATATATGAGAACACTGAGCTCAGAAAGCAAAATAATTTGCATCAGATAAATTTTGCAGTTAGTAAATGGAGGAACTGATATTTGAACAAAGGCCACGAAGAATGGGAAATGAGCTATTAACTATCACACTGGATTAAAAGCAGGTTAAACAACTTTAGAAATTCAAATTTCTTCAAATCTCAATAGTTTTAGGTCGTAACAAAACCTCTAATGGTATATTATACATGGCTAATAAAAAGAAATATAAGTTTCCAAAAGTGCTCATTTTCCATTCACTGTGAAAATCTACCTGAAAATAGCTACAACTGTCAGCTAGCCTCAAAATAGACTATGTTTAAAAGAAAAATGGAATAAAAGACTAGCTTAAGTAGAACGCAAAGGAATAGAAATATCCTGGACTTTCATATATATTATTACCAGAGCAGAATGAGATAACAGAAGAAAGATCACAAAAGGAAATGCCACATAAGTTTTAGCTAACTCCTTTATCATTATCAGCATCATTATCGCAATTATTATAAAAAACCAAGACATCAAAACATAGCAAAGCAATTCTTCTATAAAAGGCAATTTTTTCAATGGAGGCATTCATTTCCATACCAAAAGCAAGGAATTTCATATTTTAATATTATTTCTAAACATTTAAGTCCAATCTAAACAATCTATTTCTGAAAGAGTAAAATGATAGTGTTAATGATCAGCTCTAAATCAGGGAATTAAAGACCAGGTCTAAATAAAAGAAAATGGAGTGAAATTAATCCTAAAATTAGAAATATATTTTACTCTTCCCTGAAATAATTCTAATCAATTACCTAGACATTTTCCACTTTTCCTACATAAAAGTCTCAACACAGGGCTTGTTCCACTATAACTCACCCAGCCACCCAAAGAGGAACTTACTGGAGATGTATAACACTGATCATGTTTATTACCTGCCTAAAGAGTCCTCAAGGCAAATCATGTTAAAAAGGATTAATATTTTTAACTCACTGACTTAATGAAACAGTAAAATTTTTAAAGTAACTATTTCTTTTTGGCTGAGTACTTTTATCCCAACGAAGGAGCTGGGATAAAAGCTGGCTCGTTTTCTTTTGTATTCCTTAAGGTTTTCTCCATTTACAGCTAGATCCACCTGAACAATTGGTAAGACATCAAAACAACTACAATTAGTTACTCCTTCAAAATAACACTAGGAAGGTGCTATCTCTATAATTACCACCTTGCAAATAGAAGAACTAAGATAAAAAGAAGTAAGTTAGAGGAAATGACAGCCATAGAAGACTCTGACCCCAATAAATTGTTTTGCTCCCATTACCCCACGCTGCAACTCTTTTATAAATAAGTAGACATATTTGCACACCCACTTGAAAGAACAGTCCAAGAGAAATGGAAAATTAGTCAACACTTTTCTGGAAAACCTGACTCCATCTGGATATGTTTGGGCAGCCTCAAATATTTGAATGCAGTACCTGTGTTTCAGCTCATTTCCATTTGGTTTTGTTGTTGTTGTTGTTGTATTTTTTTTCTTCATTTTTAGATCACTGTCCAAAGACAGTGAATGATTTGTATTATTTTCAGGAAGACAGAAATTTTCCCATACCATCCTGACTCTTTTGTACCCAGTTCAAATCCTGACTCTTTTGTACCCAGTTCAAATCTTGCATATGTTAATATGCAATGGATTCTGTTACCTGGAATTCTGTTACTGGTCCTAGCAAAGCACGAGAGTCATAAATATCTCCAATGATGACCATGAGGCACTCCAAAATCTTAAGGTACATACTGAATCATTTTTAAAAGTTTTTATGTTGAATTCATGTTCATTATCCTGGTTATTTAAAAATAAGTAATCCACTGTATAATAATATGTATAACACAGCTTGCTGTTCATATATATTTTTCCATTTGCCAAAGGCTATGGCATTATTTCAAATAGCCTTTAGAACAAATCCTGAGGTAGATTTTATCAAATGTTTTTTGGATGAGGAAACTGAGGAGAGGCTGGAGATGGAATAGTTTGCTTAAGTCTATGTGGTTATTATTAAGTTATGATACCAGGATTTAAACCCACCTTAATGTAATTCCAAAACCATGCTTTTAACTATGACATTATATAGCTTTGAATATACAGAATGCATGTGTAATTCATCTAATCAGTCAATTTAGTAAGTGCAATTATCATCTTCCTCTTGTCAGCTGAGCTTATAAACATAATTTTCATGCTATCACCACTTTTATTTACTCCTGGACATACTTCCCGGATTGTATTCCCGACTCGCGTAGCCTTCTTTTGTTACATTACTAATTCAAAAACCCCAAGAATTTTTAGAAAGTGATATACTACGATATTACCTCATCAGGCCCAAGGCAGAAAAAGTTCAAACATCAGATCTATTTTTATTTAAATTCATCTTTCTCCCAACCTTGAAGGGAAAGCATCCTTTGCATTCATATTGCTCTGTATTTTACATTGATCCTAAAGTTACAAATACATAATGGACTTCTAGGGCCTTTCATTTTCTGAAGATGAGAGTAATTGCACCAAAAAAAAAGGAAGAAAGGAAGGACTTAGAAGACAGGAAAACTACACAGAATCAGGAACACAGAGTACACATTTGGTGAAAAGGACATGATGCGCCTTTTATACTTTGCATGAAGCCTAATCATTTCTCCCACTTGCATAAAACCAGATTTCAAAAGGGACCAAAAGTAATAAACGCAGAAAGCCAATGATATTAGAAGATTTGGGGGTGGTTTGTTTTAATTTTAAAATTTGGAGAGGGAGAAAATAGCTGAGGAATTTCAATTTGGTATGAGTGTCATGAGATCTTATGCTGGATTGTTCCAGTCCTGCATCAGAACCCCAATTAACAAGTGATCCTGATATAACTACCCTTCAGAAAGTTGATCCCAACCAGCCAGTTATAAGCATCTCCCAATTCACAGGGAAATTCTAGATTTTTCTAGCTGCTTTATTGGAGTTTAAGATTTACTTTGTCAATCTTGTTTTATACAGTTCTAGAGAAAAATAAAACCATGACCTATGTTTTACAATTTACTTACCTAGCTTCATGTACTTTTGTTTTTTTTCTACCAAGTTTCTGGACAATTACAATTTCTCTTCTTTGGAAGTTAGGGAGAAAGTCATGTGTTTGTAGCACATGCCATGCTGATAGTCCTTGTCTATCACGGGCTCTATGACCCACTTTAAGACTAATCTCTTCGAAAAATTAATAAACATTCCAAGCCAAAGTTTCTGTGTACTGAGCACTCCCTGGCTTTTTACTTCACATTAATTATGTGTCATTTACGCCATATTTTCTATTAGTTGGGTATCTGAATGATTTAATGGAGCACACTGAGCACCACCCCCCAACCCATATTGTACATGATGTGAGCAAGAAATAAATGTATAATGTGTTAACCCACTGAAATGTAGGAATTAGTTTGTTGTAGCCTTTATGATACCTTGACTATTCACACTGTGTCTCCATCTACAAATGGCCAAAATGGGTATTAATTAATCAAACATCCAGTTTACCTGTAGCAGGTGTCCAGAACCTTTCTACTACTAAAATGTGAGTGATTATGGTAATAGCTACAGTGATGCCTGGCAGCTGAATTTTAAGAACTGATTGACAACCATTGAAAAGACCACAAAAAGCAAATGTGCCCAGAGAAACAACCTCTTTGAGTTCTGAGAATTCTCTTTATAGATTTATCTCATTTTATGTTTGAGATAAGTATAATCAGTTCACAGATGAGAGAACTAAGGCAAAGTGTACCTCGCTCAAGGTCATCTAGCCTACTGCTGTCTGCTTCACTTCAAATCCTGTGCTCTCAACCACTGTACCCCTTGAGGGCAAAAACCAGACTTAATTATTTTTTTTAGTTCTCCTAACACAGTTCTAAGTCTAGAGCTTAATAAATACCAGTTATCTGAGTTCATGCATTCTCCAGACTAGGTAACACACTTCTTTCTCAGTGGAAAGTCAATTATATTTGCAAGATCTTTTCAAGTCATTCTGTTTCAGTCTTGCATAATAACCTTGTATGATAGGTCATTATAGTTATTTGATAGGAAGATACAGAGTCGAAAACAGTAGGCAATCTCAACGTTCAGGAGAGGGGGTAAGCTTTGAAATATAAAGAAGAAAAATATTTTTAGGAAGCAGTTACCAAGAAAAAATTTCTTTTTAATGGGTTATTTTCAGTGTTCATTTTTTGGGTATATTACCTAACAGCTTAGTGATCAGACCATACAGCATTAAAATATAGAGAAAGAAAAACAAATGAGCAATTTCCTTATCTATGATATTTAAATGGATGGAGTTTAAGGTAAATGCTAGGAAAAAGTGTCCTAATATTGCATTTACTTATAGAAAATAAAAATAAATGCTAAAATTAAAGACAGATACTTCAATATTTCACATCAATAATTCAGAATGCACTTTTCAGCACACTGCAAAGAGACAAAAAAGTGAAAATTCAAAGAGACTCCTTATTTACCTAAAGACAACTTTGTCTTCTAGGAAGTATAGAAACTCTAACACAGTCACTGTTTCCACATAAAATGATTAATTCAGAATGTTCAGTGAACAGCCAAACCTTCTACTAGACACCATTAGCTTTTCAAGTTCAGAAGAACAAGTGAGATAAAAAGAAGAAAAGAAAAGCTAGAAAACTCAAAGGACGCAATTCCATAAAGAATTCATAAAGTTAGAGTGTTTGTTTGAAAGACACAGTAGAAAGACAGAATGGGGATCAGGGTAGTACACGCTCTACCCATATATTTAAAGCTCACACACACAAAAAGGAAAATTCTTTGAAAACTATTGACAAAAATGGAAATAAAATTACACTTTCAAAATGGAAATTATGAGTTAGTATGTGATCTGGAATATTAGGAAAATGAACCACAGCATTACTATTAGTAATAATAGTAATAACAATAATACCACCTCTAGTTTGTATAAATCACTTGTGCTCATCTGAAGTGTTATAACAAGAACCTTGTAAGTTAATCGGGGAAAGATTATTAACTGATTTATCCAGAAAAAATATCTAAGAATAAAAAGCAGAAGTAAATTTTGTAGCTGAAACATAGAGAAAATGAACACTGGAGACACAACAAAAATGTCAGCATTTCTTTGATACCGAGTTGGGGGACTATAGCCACTAGGGAGGAAAATTTGGTAATATTTAACTAAATAACAAATGTTATATCTTTTGAGATAACAATTGTACTTTTACGAATTTATCCTACAAATATACTGAAACATATCAAATGGTATGTTCAGGATAGTTCATGAAGCATTGTTTATAACAACCACAAACTATAATTATAAATAGGGATATGGTGAAATGATCTTTGGTGCATTTCTACAAATGAATAACATGGAGGCACAAAAGAAAATGGAGAAATTATGTTTTAATATAAGATATTTCATTAAGTAGAAAAAAGGAAAAGTACAGAAATATATATCTCTCATACTACCATTTTTATTTATGTGAGATATATATAATACTACCATTTATGTAAAAAAAATAAGATTATATGTAATCTTATGCATATATAATCTTTTCCTCCTATTTTTTCTCAGAGATATCTAATCTCTCTGAAAGAGTCCAAAAAAAAAAAAAAGCTAATAACATCTTTCAACTCTAAAGAGAAGAACTATGCTACTTAGGTTAGAAGAGAGATTTTTCACCACATATTCTTTTGTGGCTTTTGAATTTTGTCCATGTGAATGCATTGTACTCTGATCAAAAATAAAATAATTAAAATTACAAAAAACATTTTAAAGACATGTAATATGCGTTCTAAGTTACAAACAATTATAAATCAGACATATCCTGTGTATTTCTGCTTCTAGCCATGATGGAGTAACAGATTAATCATCCAAAAGAAAACACTTCTAAAACTGAATAAAATACATGAGGAAACTTTTCAGATAGTAGACTTCCGAAGCCAGTCCAAGACTGTAATCTCTGAGCAAAAGCAAACTCACAAGGTATGCCTCATGATTGCCCACCTCTCTGATCAAGGATACTTTCCTGAACATGATACAGAAAACTGGAGTCAAGTAGAGCATGGCATTCATATTGAACTGAGGAAGTAGAGATCAGGTTTCAAGGTAGCTGAAGTGGCTGGAATATATAAGGCAGAACCCTAGAGAGTAAAAATTATGTGCAGAGAAATTCCCAAAAGCCTAGGTAGGGGTTCTCCACAAGTCTGTGGAGACTTGGGCCATACCTTTGTAGGATGAGAACATCTGAGGCTTACCAAATGGCAAATGTTGTGGAGTTGAAAGAACAGCAATACTAGAGGTCAACTAGTAGGGGAGGAAAGACACTGCTGAGTTTGGGCCCCGTGAGAATAAAAAAATCTCATTAATAAACATTTCATTACCACCTTTGGCAGCCAACTGGGGCACAGGAAGTTAATGCATTACACAAATAAATGCCTGTCCTAAAGTAAGTCCTAGGACCCTAACAAAGCCTAAAACAAAGCCTGTTCTCAAAGAAAACAGCCTCTCTTGGACATAGAATATTGTCAAGTTGAAAGAGCTTGGGAAGTATTTCGGGCTTCCCAGAGAGCTGCAGAAACAAAGCATAAAACCATGTTCAAGGTTATCAGCCAATAATTCAATAGAATGCTAAAATAAGAATCACCATTCTTCAGAAGAAAATAATTGAATCCAGAGGACTTACAACATTTTATTCAAAAATTCTAGTAATCAAAATTAACTAGACCAAAAAAAACAAAAAACAAAAAAATGTGACACATAGACAAGCAACAAAATCAACAAAATACGTATAGATGGAATGTACCTCAACATAAATGAATGTCACATATGGAAAGCCCATAACTACTATCATACTTAACAATGAAACACTGAAAATTTTTCATCTAAGATCAGGAACAAGGCAAGGATGCCCACTCTTACCAGTTTTATTCATCATAATACTAGAAGTCCTAGCCAGAGCAAGGAAAAAGAAGTCATCCAAATCGGAAAGAAAGAAGTAAAATTGTCTCTACTTGCAGAGACAAGATATTATTATATAGAGAGAACCATGAAGATTCTACTACAAAATAAACAATTTCAGTAAAATTTCAGGATTAAAGAAATATACAATTATTCTTATCTTTTATATTTTTCTCAAAAATGTCCTTGCTAGTCATATATTTTTTAAAACAGCATTTAAGAATCAACTTAATTGTGCTAACAGTGAAATCCTTGCTACTAAAATATATTTTCAAATTACAGAAATCAAAACTGATATTTTACCTGAATTCATGCATATTCTTCTGTAAATACTGTTGCATATGTACAGGGATAAATAGAACAGAATAGAGAAGCCATAAATAGATTCAAATAGGAATGTAGTATATAATATGATACTATATACCATTGTGATAAAGATTAATTATTCCGTAAGTGGTGTTTTGACAAATGGGTAGACAACTGGAAATTCTCTACTTCACCAATTTTACCAAAATAAAATTGTAATTGCTCAAAAAAAAATCAATAAACAGAAATCAGCTGTGTTTCTATACATCAACTATAAGAAAGAGAAATTAAGAAAATAATTTCATGTACAGCCACATAAAAAAGAATAAAATACCTAAGAATAAATTTGACCAAGGAGGTTCAAGATCTATACACTGAAAACTATAAGATAATAATAAAAAAAAATTCAAATAGACACAAATAAATGGAAAGATATTTCATACTCATGGGTTGGAAGAATTAACATTGTTAAAATGTCCATAATATCAAAAGCAATACACAGATTAAATGTAATTCTTATCAAAATTCTAATGGCATTTTTCAAAGATATAGAAAAAATGATGCTAAAATTGTGATGGAATTACAAAAGTACCTGCATTATCATAGAAATCCTGAGGGAAAAAACAACAAAGCTGGAGGCATCTCATTTTCTAATTTCAAACTATATTACAAAGCTATCATATTCAAAACAGTATGGTACTGGCATAAAAACAGAGATCACTGGAATAAACTCAAAAGCCCAGAAATAAACCCATGTATATGTGGTTGATTAATTTTCAATAAAGGAGCCAAAAATATACAATGGGGAAAGAATAGTCTCTTCAAAAAATGGTATTTAAAAAAAACTGGATGACCGTATGCAAAAGAATGAAAATAGACCCCTATCTTATACCATAAACAAAAATCGACTCAAAATGGATTAAAGACTTAAACACTTAGAAGAAAAAATAGTGGGTAAGTTTTGACATTGGTCTTGGCAATGATTTTTTGTATTTGATACCAAGAGCAAAGGCAGCAACGCGAAAATAAGTGATACTGACTCAAACCAAAAAAGTTCTGTATAGCAAAGAAACCATCAACAAAATAAAAGCAACCTATGAAATGGGATAAAATATTTGTAAACTATATATCTGATAAGGGGTTAATATCTAAAATATATAAGAAATATACATACATATAGCTCAATAGCAAAAAAAAAAATTAAAAATTTAAAAATGGGCAAAGGTTCTAAATAGACTTTTTTCCAAAGAAGGTATACAAGTGGCCAACAGGTACATGAAAAGGTTCAACATCACTAATCATTAGAGAAATGCAAATCAAAGCCAAAATGATATATCACTTCACATTTGTAAGGATGTCTATTATCAAAAGGCAAGAGATAATAAATATTGGTGAGGATATGGAGAAGAGGGAACACTTTAACACTGTTGGCAGGAATATAAATTGATACAGCCACTATGGAAAACACCATGGAAGTTCTTCAAGAAATTAAGAGTAGAAATACCATATGATCCAGCAATCCCACTTCTGGGTATCTCAAAAGCAAACAAAATCATTATCTTGAAGCGATACCTGTATTCCCATGTTCATAGCAGCTTTATTCACAATAGCTAAGGTATGGAAAGAACCTAAGTGTCTATCAACAGATGAATAGATAAACAAAATGTAATATATATATATGAAATTATATATATGAATATTATTCAGCCTTTGAAGAAGAAAGAAATTCTGTCATTTGTGACAACATAGATGAACCCGGAGAACACTATGCTGAGTGAAATAAGCCATATATAAAGACAAATACTTCTTAGGCTGCCAGGATGCCATTTAGTTCACTGAATCACATCGAACACTACTCACAGAACTCATGTTGTTTCTAGAAATACCAGATTACCAACTAGGTAATGGGTTAAATGATGGGAAAGTCCAGGGCAGATATTTGACAGCTATCTCCTAGGAATCTCTGCTAATTATTGCTTTACCTGAAAGGAGCAGGAAACTGTAAGAATAATATCATGATCATATTGCGAATTATATATTTGAATATATATCTATAGATAGATAGATATAGATAGATAGATATAGATATAGATATATAGATAGAGATGGGTAAATCTATATCTATATCTATCTATCTATCTATATATATCTATATAGATAGATAGATAGATATAGATATAGATAGAATAGTCTATGATATAGTTTCTAAAAAATCTTTAGGTTTGGCAACAAAGGTCTTGAGTTTATATTCTGACTTAACCACTCTAAAATGTGTGACCCCAACACAATCACTTTACATCTTTACTCCTTGTTTCCTCATGTTCAACAGAATATTTACTTTATCTGGTTGTTGTAATAGTTGAACACATGCGAACCCATCTTAAACTGTTGCTTGGATGTTTAGAGGTGCTCAGTAAACAATGGTTGAGCACAAACTTTGGAATCAGACAAATGTGGCTTAAATTCCAATTCCAATATGTATTAACTGTTTGATTTTGGCAGGTCAATTAACCTGTTTCTCTAAGCCTAAGTTTATTCATCTACAAGGTACAATGAAATTACCTACCTCTCAGCCCTGATGTGAGAATGAGACACAAAATGCATAAAGTAGTTAGCACAGAGCTTTATATAAAGTATTTACTATATAAACATTATTATTATTATTTTATGTTGACCCTAGACCAAAAGAAAAGCTAAGTGGCCAGTTTGTGGTTTCACTGAAAGATAATTTTGGATTTGAAATTTCTTTCTGATTTTACCGAAGAACTCACTAGTATAGCCTTTCCACTGTGATTTGCCTATAGATCTTGAATATTCTTAATAGACTTAGGTTTTTCCTTATGTTTATTTATATTAATACACTTTCTCTGAGCATAAATTCACTGAGAATATTCTCAGGTTTTTGATATCCATTATGAAAACTGAGATACTTCTGCTTCTGTGGTAAAAACCTTTAGAGCATTTCTTTCCAGCTCATAAGCATCCAGATAAACAAATTGATAAAAACTTGTTTTCCAACCAATCTTGTTGTAGACATTTTAAGTTCAGGAGCCATGGAAGCTATGTTAACTTCATCTTGTTATTCATTATGGATATATTTCAAGATACATGTTCTTCATAAAGTCTTCCCCCTGCACCTATGTGCATACCATATGACAGACCCAGTGCCTGTTCTCAGGGTGCAGTACAGGAACTATTCATCCTATCCCAAATACTGTCAGACTTTTACAGAGTCAGGAAAAGTGGTATCTAAGGAAATTATCTACTGTATGAAGCCTTCCTCAGTCCATAAACAAGAAAAATCATGGCCACACTATCTACCCAGGTGTTTGAGTCAGAAACCTAGGGACCATGCTGTGTTGTTCCCTTTCTTTCCCCCTACAACAGGCAATCAGCGAATCTTGTCCACTCTACTTTCAGAAGAAATCTTAACTCTATGTCCTTTTTCACTCTCTTGCCGGCACTTGAGGTCAGGCCACGACAGTCACATGAGACTGCAGGAGGCCCATTACCATTTTCCCTGATTTTACTTACTCTCCTGCGCTCCTTTGTATCCAAATTTTCTTTGATTTTCGCCCAAGAACAAACCAGTAGTACAGGAGTAGTGATAAAATATAGACTTAGTGGTTTAAAAAATAAAAGGAGAGGGTGATCAGCTCTGCATAAAGAGATCAGGCAAGATTTTGCAAAGGAGAAGACCCTTTGATCATTTCTTGAAGGACAAGCAGCAATTTTCCAGGTGGGTGAGGTATGTGGAGGAGGGCACTTTGGCAGAAGGAATAGTGTGTACAAAGGCACTGAGCCGTGAATGAGCAGACTATTTGGTAAACCGCCAGCAGTTCAGGATGGGTGGGAAGCAGGAAGGATGTAGGAGAGTGGTAAGCGGGGTGAGCATAGTCTACCACAGACAGCCTGCTTCTTATGAGCCATCCTGAGGAATCTGACTACCTTTCTGTAGTCCAATGATTATTAATGCTTTAGGGTCATGGCTGTTTAAAACCTATTGAAACTATGAACTCTCTTCTCAGGAAATAGATAGAAGATAGATAGATAGATAGATAGATAGATAGATAGATAGATAGATAGAGGCAATAAAAGCACCAAAATAATGTGTAAAGTTTTCATAAACATTTGAGATCAAGAAATTGCTTGGACTTCAGGCTTAAAATCCTGCTATAGGCAACATGCCTATCTATATTTTTTATTTTTTATATTTTTTAATTTTTATTGTATTATTTTATATTAGTTTCAGGTATACTACATAGTGGTTAGAAATTTATATAATTTACAAAGTGATCTCCCCAATTAGTACCTACCTGGCACTATACATGCTTATTATGACATTATTGACTATATTCCCTGTGCTGTACTTCATATTCCTGTGACTATTTTGTAACCACCAATTTGTATTTCTTAATCCCTTTACCTTTTTCACCCAGCCTCCCAACTGCACTCCCATCTGGCAATCATCAGTTTGTTCTTAGTATCTATGCCTGTTTTCATTTTGTTTGTTCATTTATTTTGTTCTTTAGATTCCACATATAAGTAAAATCATATGGTATTTGTCTTTTTCTGTCTGACTTATTTCACCTAGCATAATACCCTCTAGGTCTATCCATGTCATTGCAAATGGTAAGATCTCATTTTTTATGGCTGAGTAATATTCCATTATATATATGTATCACCTCTTCTTCATCCAATTGTCTATTGATGGGCATTTAGGTTGCTTCCATATCATGGCTACTGTAAATAGCATTGCTGTGAACATAGGGGTGCATGTATTTTTTCAAAGTAGTGTTTTGGTTTTCTTTGGATAAATACCCAGAAGTGCAACTACTGAGTCATTAGGTAGTTCTATTTTTGATTTTTTGAAGAACCTCCAAACTGTTTTCCATAGTGAGCATACCAATTCGCAATTCCATCAACAGTGCACAAGTGTTTTTAACAATGGCTGGAAGTATGTACAAATAGGGGAGCAATGTGTTTCAATTTGTGTTTTAGAACAATAGCCAATTCTGTTGTGAACAGATCAGAAACAAGTGAGACCAATGGTAGGGTGAGCAATTAAGACATCATAACAATCATCTGTTCAGGAGATGTTGAAAAATTGCCAAGACATTTTTGAAAAAGATAAAAATGATTCAAACTATCAGATATTTAAATATATTACAATAGTGAAACGATGTGATGCTGATCAAAAAAGGTAGAAAAATCAATAAAAAGGATAGAAAATCTAGAAATAGAATTGTGTATCATGTTTTTTCAAGGTAAAACTTGAAAGAGAAAGGATATTTATTCAGTAAATCATTGTCAAAACAAGTAGAAAACTATTTGGAAAAAATATAAAGTTAAATTTTTATACTCTTATGCAACAAAATTAATTCCCAATGGAATACAATTTAAATGTAAAATAAGAAACTAAAAAAGTACTGGAAGAAAATATAGGAAACGTTGTGTAATCCTGGGATGGGAAAGTCCTTTCTAAATACAATACCAAAGGCAGAAACTTTAAAAGGAAAGCATATAAATATTCAGCCACATGCACAAAAAATTCTCACAGAAAAATATACCAAAGGAAAAAAGTCAAAAAATGGCTAGGAAACTGGGAAAAATATTTACATAACAGAAACCCCATATACAAGTGGAATACTGTCTATATAAAGAATTTCAATAAAACTAATTGGAAAATAAGCATTGCAAAAGAAAAATAAGCAAAGAACTAATAGGCACATTATGAAGGAAAAAATGTCAAACCCCACTAGTATTTTAAGAAAGGTAAATAAAATCACACTGAGATAATGTTTCCTCCATATCAGATTGACAGGTTTTTTTAAAACAATATCACAAGATATGGGAAAGTATAATCTTTCGTGTACTGCTGTGGGAGAATAAATTAAGGGAAAAAACTTTCTGGAGGGCAATTTGATAAAAAGAATCAAATCTTTATAAATAAATATACTCCTTAACCTATCGGTTCTGTTTCTAAAAGTGTATCCTAGGGATACACTGATTTAGCTACAAGGCAATACATTATAATTTTTATAGAAGCAAAAAATTTAAATTTGATTGGATAAGTGAATGCTAACTATAAAAAATTATCTACCTATAAAAAATTATGCTGTAAAATATTTACAGGCTTAATATATGTTCATACCAGTTTGTTAAATGGAAAAACAAAACAAAAACAGGTTATTGAACCTATTATACACTAGCCTGGTACAATCCTACTACCATACCATGTAGCCATACCTAAATAAGACAATATAGGTTGGTCAAGATATTAATTTAAATGCATTGAAATAACACATGATGGCTAATAGCAGCAGCAGTAGTAGTAGTAATAGTAATAGTAGAAATAACAACAGAAACAATACTTGATACTAAGCTAATGGCAGGCTGACTCACATTTAACATGTCCATAACAGAATTCAGATGGGGAGCCAGGTTTCTATAATCACTTCGCTGGTGTGATGTAATACCTCTGGTGTAGCACAATGGACCTTGTTATATTTCATACCAGTCTCTTCATCCTAATCCTGTACCCTCCCTCTGGCAAATTTTGGCCCATAAACCAAAGGGAAGGACGCAGGAAAACTACATGCAGATGGACATAAAAACTACGAAATGACAGAAAAAGAGGTTTGAGGCTGCTGCTGCATGCCCAGGGAACCTCAGCATGTTCTCCAGGAAGGGCACAGACTGACATGAGTTGGAAAATACTGCCCTAGATTGATGAGCTGACAGCCATGTAGTGATGGCACTGGTAATAACTTAGCACAGGAATGCTCGATTACCAATTCCATGGCTCCAACTCACTAACATGTGCTGATTCCTAACTATCCCAGTTTGTATGGAGCAAGTGGCATGTTTTCATGCATTTTTAATATGTTTTTATTTCAAAAGGTCCATATAGGGCCCCTGAAAACCTAGAAATATGCAGATCAGTTTACCAAGCAATAAAAACAAATTATGTATTTTAGAATAGTGTCTCTTGCAATCCATATTTCATTTTGAGATATGTCAGTATGGAAGTTACGACCAGTAATATTTAAGGATAATTTGCAATGGATAAAGCATGTTTCTATTTTGTTCTTGATTCTTTTGCTTCTGATTCACTCCTTTCAAAACTACAGACAGCGTAGTTTCCAAACTACAGACACAGTGAAGACTTTACTCTGTGCTGAAAGCAGTTGAATATGAGGCGGAAAAAAAGAAGCAGCTTTTGAAATGAGGGGTGGTGAGGAGGGAAGAAAAATATCCATGCGAATGAGTATGTATTTAACAAGGAAAGTCATCTCAAAGGTCATAAACTGGCAGAGGAAACATGCTATTTACCAATGGCAGGGAAGGGAAAATCCCAAAGACATATAAAACTCACTCCAAATATTTACCATTCTGTTTTATTTAAAACCAGGGTGCATTGGCAGGGGAGAGCTGAGTACACACTGAAGACACCAAGCTATAGGGTTCAGTTTCCCTACTCAGTAGCAAGAAGTTGCTCTCACCAGTACCTAACCAGTTTCAGCAGAATCGCTGTTTTTACCTTAGAGGATAAACTCAGTGTATTTCTATTTTACTATCAATAGTTCTTTAGGGATATAATTTTTTAATTTTTTTTATTTATAATCTATTATAGCTCAATTATTTTGGCTAATTTAGCTCATAATTTTGATTATCATTTGTTTGGAATCTTGTAAAACTTGCTTGACTTTATTTTGTTGACATTTACAGTCATTCCAAAAAGTAGAAAGTAATGAATGATACTTTGTTGAGAGAAAATCCAATTATTAGTCATTTCTGAAAGTTTGCATTGATCAAAAAGGCATCTTTCCCATCAATTAAGTTATATGTGGCTTTTCCTTTATATTTGTAAATTCTAGGAATGATTATTTAAAAGCAAAATCATCCATTTACTTGAATTACTCAGAACAAAATCACAGTGTTATAAGACCTGGCAATATTTCTTGGAACAGAATGTTATTATTAGTTCATAAATTTAATGCAGGCTCACAGATGCCTGCCCCACACACAACAAAACATTTTGCTTCAGAAAAACTTTTTGTCATATTTTGACCATAAACACTATTTTATAATCATACCAGTGGGAGGTTTAGGCTGTGTAACAGTTTTCCATTTCTCACACATTCAGGCAGACAGAGATGCACACTTTCATTCCGAAGATGTTCATTTGGTTTCCCCCACACTTCATCAACAAACCTAAGCTTCGCTCCTGAAATTCCTTTTCTGACTTACCTCGGGCATAAAAATCAGGAACGGGAGAATTTCTGCAATGGAGCCAGCATCAGAATGTGGCCAAGGAAAATGAAGTCTCAGTTCCTACCAACAGTACAAATCTCTGACATTCGATAGCAGGGAAGAAAAAGGGAGCCAACATCCATCTAATCTCGGTGCTTTCATAGCAGATATTTTAAGGAGAACAATTCAAGCTCCTGACGCAACAGAGGGTAGACTTTGCATAATGTTCGGCTTCTAATGCCTCCAACAGACACCTGCTATTTATTTATGATCCAGATATATTAGGCCTGAAATGGAAAAGCTTCTAGAATTTCTAAGAAGCCTATGTGAAATTGCCTGAATAATTATTAGTAAAGTAGTTGGAAGAAAACATTTTGAAGTCCCGCTAAGATTTTTCTGATTGTTTCCCCACCCCACCCCCACACAGTAGAGCATGAAAATGTGTTTTAAAAGAATACAGAAATAATTTGATTGTTAAGATTTCCCTGAAATTTATTTTTAAAGATCACCTGGAAAAAATCTTAGATTTTGTAAAATGTCCCAAAGGCAAAAAAGCAGAATTAAGGGCAAAGACCCAATGAGATGGTGAGTGAGAAGGCTTCATAAGGTATTCTGAAACAATTTCCCCACAGGTGGAACCGAAAAGTAAGAAAACATTATTCTCCCTAGTCATATTAAACTGAAGTAACTCTCTCTTTAACTGAAATTAAACAATCACAAAGTCACACAACCATTATTTTATTAAGTCAACTTTCACAAAAAAGAGACAAATGAACTAGTTCAGAGACTTATTTTTAAAAGCAACTATTAGAATATAATAGTTGGAGATTCACTCTCACATATATCAAAAGGATTCTAAAGCTGTGATCCATTTTCATGGGATAATATCAATATTAAGTGCATTTTATTATTTTCTAATTATTTGAAAAGTGTTTTTGCCCTAATTTGATATAAATTCTAACCCCAAGTTAATCACTATATATAATTATTAAATCAACCTATCCCCAGCCTATTTTGGACAAATTGACTTCACAACAAATGAAAAATGAGAGTTATTATAATTAACTTAGGGAAGTGAGGGATAGGAAGAGTGGGTAAGCTATTTAAAAAGATAACTTTAATGTGCGTTGTTTCTTTGTAGAGCAATTAAATAATACAATGTTAGAGAACGAAAAGCCTGTACTTATATTTCATATCAGCATAAATTTGGGGAAATCACTTAACCTTAATTTTACCAAATGTAAATTAGGGGAACTATTATGCTTTCTATATCTCTCACTATGCAAAATTATGATATAAAAATAAGGTTCACTGACCTGGTCAAATTGAGCTGAATAAAGATAATTGGTCATATACATGATAACTATCTTTACCTGGAGAAAATAAAACTGACCATTGATTCGACTACAAATATATAAATGCTGTCATTATGTCTTTATATGGATTTATTGAAATAAGATGCTCACCTAAAGTTTTCTGTGAGGTTACCAGACCATTACTATTATAATCTCCTACCTATGAATAAAGAACTGAAATCAGAAATCATAAAAATAAGTTGCCCAACATAGAGAGCGAGGATAAAAATTGGACTTAGAATTGTTAAAGTGTTGAAGATAGTGCTCTCATTCAGTAAACACTTAACACATGATTATAAACTAAATGAATGAACTGACACTCCACAGTCCAGATCACTAGGCTCTCCAAGCACCCTGTGGTGGACAAGCCCCAGCACTTGCCAAGACCCCTAGATGCTCACGTATGAAAATTACATGAGGCATATATTTCCACTACTGCCTTTGACCACATATTTTTGCCCATCTCCCTTATTGGTATCTTCGCTACCTCTAAGACAACCCAGATTTGCTCCAAGTGAGTTCACGTTGTAATATATTCATAATAGGAGAGACCTAAGGTTCTAAACCTAGTTTTCCCAGCTCCCCCAAAATTACTAGTCTTAGGGAAATAATAATAAATCTCTTTCTGTCCCCACTCACAGAAGAATTAAAGGTTGAATTTGAGCAACAGTCTGCTGATGTTAAGGATGTTGGAACCACCATATTCCTCCCAAGGGGAAAAACTTCTAGGAGTTTAAATGGTGTTAAGAGATTTGGAAAAGCCAAAGAAGAGTTTCCTTTTATCCCTAATTTCATAGGACCTACTGCTGGACTCTCTTCAAAGCCAAAATAAGGAAACTAGACTGATTGTACTATCAATTCAGAAATGCTCTATAACATGGCTGATAACAGCATCTTTACTGACCAGGATGTGTGGGTGAAGTCTTGCTATGCATGTTGCAAAATTAATGCTACATAAAAGTGAAACGAAATTGGAATTATTGTTAAATATGTAATGACGATAATAAAGAACTCTTCCTACAACTCTCAAAAACCCTAGAAGAATATTTAGTTTTTCTCGTTAGCTCAAAAAAGAATCTAAATAGTTTCATAGGAAGTTTTAATTAACAGCAAAAACACAATCATATTTCTTATTCCTTCTCTTGGAAAGGATTGATAAATAAGAAGAATAAAAGCTTCAGGACTTGCATGGTCTATAATTGAGAATACTCAACCATTAAATTTTAAATACATGAAGAAACACTAAAAGATTAGTGGTCTAAGGGCAAAATCCAAATTCTCTTCAACTAAATGTTACCTCATTTCCCACTCATTTTCAATGTAATCGATCATATCAAATTACATTTTCAATCACACTGAAAAAAGGCTAGACCACAAATGTACATTTTTACTTCA
>NW_006431912.1:2106340-2115779 GCF_000325575.1 Pteropus alecto
CTGCTCAAAGCAACAATATAATAATCTACAGGACCTTTTGAGCATGCTATCTCTGTATCCGTGGCTAGATGTAAACTGGTCAGCCAGTTATCCAGCCCATAGCCAGTAATGTATCTATACACTCTCAGAGAGCAATGCATATCTTATCTTCACCGATTACACAAACATTTCACCAACCAAATGAAAGTCCTTGGTACAGAAGAAGATATGAACCCTGCCTTCAAAGAACTTAAATTTGGAATGGAAGACATGTTGGCATGCCGAATTACTATAACGTGAAGTAAAAAGTAATAGTAGTGATAAACAAGATTTTTTAAAAAATCTATAACATCTCAGAGACAACTGCTACAGAGGGAACATTTCCCAGCATTTTAAAAAACCCTACAGGATACATTCCAGATTATTCAATGGATCTAAGAAAACAAAGCAACATAGCTAAAGGAGGAAGCAACGAAATTTTCAAACTTTTAAAGTAGCATCTTAATTTTTCATTCAACTACATGCATTCCACAAAAATATAAAATGTGATTAAATTTCTCCAATCAAACGTTGTCCATTCTCTGTGATAAAGCTAGTTTCAGATGCATCAGCAACTTCAAGATTAAAATGTGAAGTAAGGAAACTTCACATCATTATATATGCATGTTGGTCAAATTATTCTTAGGATTAAAAATCACAATTTGTTCTTTAATTAACATTGTAAACATGCACAGTCAGAAACCTCTTACCTTTGCTGTTTAATTATCTATCTGATTGCAGCTCATATCAGCTCTTTAAAATCCAATTTTGAGAAAATGATGCATCTATTTAAAAGCATAGCTTTTTTGTTTAAGTAGAAAGCTGACTAAATTCTCCTAGACTATAAAGAGACTGGCCTGTTTGCTTGTGCATATCAGAATATTTAATTGCAAAACTGGGAATTATTTCATAAATGTGAATGGATATCTAATTTATGTCACAAAGGAGAGATTATACTCTTAGGAGAAGTTATTGACTTACTCATTTTCCTAACTGGATTTCCATGCACATGAGAATTTCAAGTCAGGAAAGCATTGCCAACAATGTTTCACCAGAGACAACCAAAAAGAGATCATAAATGTCTTGTTAGCTGTAAATAATGATAAAATGGAAATCTTTGGGAATATGATTACAGCTGGTCTAGCCTGAAGAGTTTTAAATCTATATTAACACAAGTAAATTAGAGTATACTGATTTTAATTTTAATGCATTAAAATAGGTTTGTTGTACATTTGCCACAAAATAAGAAAAATCAAGGAAAAGGATCAACTCCTTTATTTTTTCCAATTGTAACGTCTATAGCTCTTCTTTCTTTGCATGTGTTGATGGATGTACTTCTGCCCTCTAACTTAAAAACACTCTTCTCTGCAATAACTTGTCCGAACATGTTTGTCTATAGTTCTTTCTGGCAATTCTTAAACAATTTTTTAGTGATCGTTTGAGGAAATACTTTTTGGTACATCTTATATGTTCTTTTGTATCCGTGCTCCTCCCCTGCCCTTTTGTCTCCCTCCAGGCACC
Source organism: Pteropus alecto (assembly GCF_000325575.1). Lineage (NCBI taxonomy): Eukaryota > Metazoa > Chordata > Mammalia > Chiroptera > Pteropodidae > Pteropus > Pteropus alecto. The sequence continues at coordinate 2,107,880 of NW_006431912.1, forward strand.
ACAAGAGTACACAAAAATAAGTCTATAATTTACAGAGGCTTATTTCTTTTTACCTGAATATATTCGGAAAATATTTTTAAGAAAAGGCCTGGACTGAGAAATAGGAGATATGGAGTCTGGTCATTGTGTAGCCTTGGGGTAGTTATATAATTCACTGGACCTATCTTGTCAGGCACAAAATGAAGAGGACCCTGCTAGATGATCAATCTCAAAGGTTCTGACAACCCTGAAACCAAATGATTCTCTAGCTCTTTGATTTAGGACCTCACATCTGGATGCCATTTGTTTCATTGAAGAAGGTTGGCCCTTCTCCTGGTAGATATAAATCCAGACAAAGACAAAGGCCACATACATGAGAAGAGAGTGTAAACAACAGAGAAGCAGGCAGAGAAGGGAGCATGGATGGAGCAGAGTAGGGAGACAAAAAGGAGGAGAAAGAGAGAATAATGAGGAGAGAGTGGCAAAAATCTAGACACATGTGAGAGTAAGAGTGGGGAGCAGGGCAAAATATTTAGAATAAGAGAGGAAACACTACGAAGGTACGTATTGTTAAGAGAACTAGAGAAGAGGTCTAAATAATAGTACACAACTCTAATTATGTATAAAATTTGAAATTTTTCACATGTATTTTTTTCTATGGGAACAAATTATTTGTTTCTCTCCAGAAAGAAAAAAGAAAGGCAAAATATTTGCATATTGAAATAATTAAATCTCCGTAAATATTTGTGAAAGAACAAAGTTATTTTCTATTATGGATTTACTAGATGATGATATTTTAAACAATCATATGTTGTCATTAAAAAATAAGCACAAGAGAAATTCTAGCACAAGGCCTGGAAGATAGTAGGCATAAGTATAACTCAGAGGGAAAGAAGGAGGGAAGAAAGAGAAAGAAAGGCTATATTTTAAAGTGACATTTAAATCATCTTCCTGAGCTCAAAGACCATACATCATAATGGAGAGAGGACAAAAGAATAAAAAATGTCCACAAGTTTAAGACTTTGAACAAGCTGCAAGTACAAACTACGGTAAAAATTTAAGTAACCAGAACTCAACAACTAGAATGCATACACACACCTTCACTATTTAGTATTCACTAAAAAAAAGACAAAAAGAAAAAGACAAATTTATTTATAAAAAAATAAAAATTTCATTGTTCATGAAATAATAACAGTGATCACCACCAGAAGCTCCCTAGGAATGTCTCTAGAGAACAGTCATCCCTAGTTCTTACGTCATTAACCACTGTTGCTTCATATTCAGAGCGGCAAGCCATGCAAGGACCTTCGTGGTCAAATAAAGCCTAGTTTCTCAAAGCAGTGTGCTTCTCAGTCAAGATGAGTTGACTGTTTCAAATGGTTTCCCACTAGAGAGTTTGAAATCCCAGGCTAACCATAAAATTTGTAGCGCCAAAGGCCCCCAGCTAGTAATCCCACTCCCCTTCCCTTTCCCAACTTTGGTTCTGCTCCATGACACAAGGAGCTCCGCACACATTCGTGAGGACACTTTGGCCTGCGCATCCAAGATTCACACCCAACTCCACGCTCTTTGGTCCTAGGACCAGAGAGTACAGTTCACCCTTGGGAGATTTGACCCCAAGAGAGACCCACACAGCCTCTGGAAGTATTTTGAGGATCACCTAGGCAGGGAATAATGAGGTCCTGAGTGGTTTAGAAGTGAGGGTAAGAGTGTTTTAGATGGACAACATCCCCTTGGCCCTGGAGAATCCTCTCCACTTATGGGACATGGCACAGCTGAAGGAGGGCCAGAGCGGGGCCCTCGAAAACAACAAACCTGGAGCAAGAGTCCCTCTTATCCAAGATCAAAGTTTGTTGCTAGTGTTGTATTATTTCTGCCTTAATCTAGATTAAGCAGAAAATCTAGTTAGCTGTCTCTCATAATCCAAGCAGCCAGACTGGATAGTATTGGCTTTAATATATACTGAAAATAACCAACCTAAGTGCTAAAATTACTTCAGCTCAAATAATGTTGGTTTTAATGCCATGAAGTCCACAGTTAGCAAAAGAGGATACATTTCCTTCAGCAAGAAAACCCTAGATACAACATACATTCTGCTTAAGAACAAACTAGCACAAAGAGAAGCTTTGTGAGCTGTTAGGCAGTGACCAAGCAGAGAGCGATTTTTGTCTCAATTTTTTCTTCCTCACTCTCAGTCTACAAAGTATCATGGGCCAAGGTTAATACAAGGCAAGAAGCCAAATTTAAAGATGAACCTTCTCTTTTGTTCTCCTTGTAACACCTCACCCTGACATGCCTGAGTTGTTTCCATGGGAACACAAAAAAATCCACTTTCTCAAGAAAGTGTACTTTTATTTCCCCCTTTCTACCACCATTTTTTTTCTCATCTTTTCAGGGTTTTATCTAGTGGTGGTCAATTAACTAATATAATAAACTACCTACAACGTACCAATGGGCTAGTGAGTGTTACCAGTTAAATTAAGTCATGATCCAATTGACAGGGCCTTGCGAACACGTCATTCTTTAATATATAGGAATGACTCCAATAGAAGGTGTATATATTTGGAAACTTAGGACCAGGCTAATGAGGGCACAGAAGCTCTGATATACCTCAAATATAACAAGCAGGAAAATGTCTGCCCTGCTGAGAGGCCTCTGCATGTGGATAGGGTACAAGACAGAGAAGAAACTTGGCATAACAGGTTTACAGTGCAATTGAAGAGACAGTATCTATGTGAAAGGAAAAAGACTTAATAACATTACAAGGATGCAAATGGATGAATTACAAGGCCTTTTCCCTCCTGATTTCTAATACTCTTCCAAAGTCTCATCTGCCATAAGCTTTCTCTGAAATTTTAAGAAACAAGAATTGCCTTGAAAAGCAATAAGAAATTGCTTGGAGGGACTTAAACATTTTTCCTTCCTTCTCTGCTCCCTCATTTTTCCAATCCCCAGAACCTGAGCCTTTTAAAAGACTTTTTTTACATTCTGTGTGTCCCTATCTTTAAAGTCTTATTTTTCTTAATGTATCAAGGTCCTTGGGAGTTAGTTTTATCCATCTCTGTGATTCCACTTTGGTTTTTCCAGCTGCTTTTTTACATTGCTCTGGCCTATGACTTCAAACAGGTAGATAATCCTTTAAATCCTAGAACCCTAGACTCAGAGTCAGAAGGCACACATTTTGATTCCATTCCTAGTGCCTCGTTGCCATGAGGGAGTTGTTCAGTTCTTCTTTGAGCCTGAGTCACCTATAAAATGGAGATTTGTTTTGGCAAAGACCACATCAAACATCACGAGCATGTGCGAGAAAGCACGCAACACAGTAGTGCTCAGTATATGTGGTTGATGTTAGCATTCATGCCAGGTATTCTCTGCTCTGGATTTTCTCAGAACAAGATCAGAGCCATTCATTCATTCAGTTAACAAACACTTTGTTGAGCATTTAATATGGGTCAGACTCTGCACGATGTACTTGTGAGAACCACTAGAGCTATGAGCCATCTCATCGCTATTGGATAATTCGTTTTCAAATTACCTCTCTTTTAATATTTTTTCTTTTGAAAAATAATTAAGAATGTACGTCATGCCACTTGCTTAAATTCTGTCTATTTGCAACTTTTTGGAATGAAGTCAATCTCTCCCTGAGCTTCGTCACACCTCAAAATTCCCACAATGGTGTTTTCAAGGCAAATAAATCAACACAGTCTCTAAGAAGTTCTCTCGGGTTTGGTAAAAGAGAATTAAAATATATCTGGATTGGGTCACAGCAGTTGCAGCGGTCGCACTGCAGAAGGGCTGCTGTCCCCGGAGCATGACAGAAGATGGACACACACGTGGAGTTGCAGCCGCCCTCTGACTTCCAAACACATTCTCACCACCGACCACCATTACTTGAGCACCTGCTCTGTGCCGGGCACTGTTCTGGACATTGGGGGCGGGAGGGGGATTTCAAAAGAGATAAAAGGCACAGTCCTATCCCTCTAGCTGCTTGTAATTTAATTTGGGAGCTGAAACTCACTCAAATTACATGGTATAAGAACAATAACCAGCATTTCGCTAGAACGGGTATGAGGAAAAAAGTTCTTACATTCTTCCATGTCAAACGCACCGAAGACTTTGCTCATGAAATGATCAGATAACGGAGGTGACAATAGAACCATTGATATTCACTTTAAAAAAAAAGAGAGGGATTGTCAATTACCAGCAAACAGACTAGTCATTCAAGCTGGATGGAGTTCTCCAGGATGCCTTCCAAGACGGTTTATAAAACAATCCTGAAGGATGTGGTTTCTCTGGCCCTCCATGGCTAAAATGGTAATTTATTTCCTTAACTCTTATTTTACATAAGAAGAACCCGCTGAACCCCATGCAGGAAGAGGTATAAGTACTTTATGGTGAATAAAATAAAATATAACCTCATTGTTGTTAGTAAATGAGGAGATATGTATGTATGTATGTATGTATGTATGTATGTATGTATGTATGTATGTATTTTATCAAGCCTGGTTTCCAGGCTGCCATGGGAGGCTGGAGTTGGTAGGGATAAATTAAATTATTAAAAATGGAAGTTTCAAAAGAACCAAAGAAGAGAAGTAGTAATGAGCAGCACAAAAAGAAGAACATACACTGCTCACCAAACCCATCTGATACTTACTCTGCAATCCAAATGTGCCCCTCCTCATTCTACCACCACTGAAAATCAAAAATGTAACAAGCAAAAATATGAATAATAATTTCTACTCAGTTGAATCCCTAGCTGTCATCAAATAAAGGCAAATCAGCTTCTTTAATGCTTAGATATAAAGAACATCTTTCTACTGAGCAGTTAACTCCTCAAAGCAGTGTGACTTGGTACAAGTTTTCTTGGTTATAAATAGATAATAACACATGGTTATTTGAAGCATACTTTACACCATTAATTCCAGAGAAATCACATATTGAATGGTCTATTAAATTGGAAAAGCCATAGCTTTTAGGGGAGCTAATGGACATGATCATCAGGATAGAGCAGGAGTTTGAAAACATATTTTTAGTACAATTATTGGCCAAAATTGTTGATTATATAAAAATCCATTCTGTATAGTCTTAGTGGCTTCTATTTTCCCACCTCTACATTACTACTAGAAAAAATTAGTACCTTTGAAAAAATGGAGAATGTGTAGAAAATGATTTTCACCTCCTCTCTGCAAACACTCATCTTCTTCACATGCTTATGATGAGTGAGAGAAAGAGAAAAACTGTGCATGTTGGGGAGTATGTAGACATAGACATAGACAGGGCTGCCACTTTTCACAACCCATTTATACTCTTCATTAAATTTACCTCCAAGATTGTGTGGTGCACAATCTCTGTGCTATATACAATGACTCTATGTTCAGGGTGTATAATAACTCACAGAAAAGGAAAGTGTTCCTAGACCAGGAAAATACTGCCCTGTGATCTAGTTGAGTCCTAATGAGATAAAGAGAAAAAAGAAAAAGTGTTCATTGACTTTAATAATTAATTACTCAAGAAGTTCCACAAATAGACACAGAAGATCTAAAATTGTAAAAGATCAGATTCTGTAATCAAACGAGAAAGGAAAGCCTTTTCATTTGACTGATCCTCGGATAAACAAAACCACATGAATAGCTGAGCAAACAGTTTTCCTAGCTGCACATCTACACACCTAGTGGAACATATCAACAGGCAATAAAAACGGTCATCAAATTTCCTTCCATGGAGCATATTGGAGAGAGGTGCCTTCTCTTTGGTTGACTTTGAAAACTAAGCCATATAGTTTAAGTTTTTGTTTCAACCTGAAAAATGAAGTTGTTATTATAAATATATGTCATTTAAGGACAAGCCAGCCTGAGAGTAGGACATGGACTTTTTATCAGGCCAGATGCAGGATATCCCTGGACCTTAGTCAGGCGACCAAGTTGTATTCATGTCTGAAGTGTTCTTATCTCAAACCCTTCAGAAGTGCATAGTGAGTCTGCTTTTCTGGGATGCTCAAGGATGTGTTAGAAGCAGGAAGTCTGAAAACCCTAACATGGGACTTGTGCTTCAGGATACTCCTCTCCCACCCTCCTCTAACTATGCCTCTGCATAGGGCTAGGAATCTGTAGGGTTGAGGTACCATTCCCCAGGTACCCATGACCCTGGAATCCCCTGCCCCAAATCTTCCAGAGCCAAGCCCCAGGAACTTTGTGGGCCTTTACCCTCCAAAGGACAGGCTGCTTCATGGCTGGTGTGCACAAGCATCTAGCTGTTGGACTACGGGTGTGAGGACAACTTGAATTAGCCTACTGATTCGTCCACACACATTTATACAAGGCTTTTCCAGTTGCATAGAAGAGCCAGGAAAAGAAGAGAAGGGATAAGGCTGTGGGACAGGTGGCTCTCTTGTCCTGGGCCCACAAACATTAGGGGTGAGTCTGGAATGGGATAAATCATAGACTGACTGAAATGAGTTCTATTCAGAGATCCCAGGAAACATCTCTCTCTCCTATACTCAGAGCGATTACATAACTTATTTTCCAAACCAGGACACAGTTAAATATAAAAGAGACCTGAACCAAATGGGATATCAGCTCAACTGGTGAAGCCAAAATCATCCTGCAGACTGGGACATAAAGTCATCCCAGCTGCAGCAAACTGCATGTAGTGGCTTCCCTTATAAAGATCTCTCAGTAATACTGAGCCCAGAGTTCCATATGTAATCGCCATCCGTTGTCATCCAGCATTTTTCTTTCCCATCAGATTCTTTTTCCCCCTTATGAGAAATTGTTTATTCTGGGTGCACCCAAGAAGTAAATAAAACTTTATTTTTATCAGGTACAATACGGGTGTATGATAGAAAGCGTCATATGTAGTTTCAGCTTCTGTTGTTTATCTGCAAAGGAGTTTCAATCTGTTAAATTGTAGATTCACATCCTAACAAAGGAATAGAAAATAAAAGGGAAACCTAAGAAATCAGAGAACTGTTGGACATCTGAAAACACACGAAAAAAAGTTGGATACTAGGATTCCTGCATGAGGTAGAAAATCAAAGCTAGATAGTAAACAGAACTTTAAAAGAAAACATCGTGATGGCCTTGTCTAGTGCTGGGCTTGGAAATGTAGAATTTAATCAGGATCAGTCAGTGCTTTCCAGAAGCTCACACCCTAAAGGAGGGAGTTTCTAGTAAGGCCTAAGGCCACATCCTTGGCACCTGGTTAATGTGTCTCCATTGCTGCTTCTTGGCAAACTCCAGTAGCCTGATTTCATCTCACAGCTGTTGCAACATACACACAAACACACACAAACACACTTTCTTCCTACAGTGCTTCCAGTTAGTTTGTCCCACTGTCCACCACAATTTACATGAGCAGATCTTAAACATGACCACACATCACAATTACCCTGAGAGATTCTCTAATATACAGATTCCCAAGCAGCACCCCACAGAGATTGAATCAACAGGTTGGGGTGAAGCCAGGACATTTCTACCCTTAGTAAACAATCTAGACGACTATGAAAGCAAAATATTCTAAGCCCTGGAGAAATTCAGTTAGAGTAACACAGACTGGGATGCTGTCCGACCAAGACGCAGCCGCGCCCTCGTGCTTTTTTTCCCAGTCTGCTCCCACTCCGGGGTCTTCCCAGAGAGAACCGAAGGTATTCTGCCCAACACACTGGCACAAGGTGCCACAACAAACGGCGATGCTATGCTGCCATGGCCAAGCTCTAACCAACTGCCAATTCCAACACGTCCTGTAAGCTTTCTGAATTTGTCCATTATTTTTTGAGAAACTATTTGAACTTTATTCAGAAATAAAAGTACGCACATGCAGTAAGTTTATGAAAACTCTAGAACGATCCATTTTTTTATGGATGGACTTTAGTTCTTAACTCAATGATAAAACTGTTCCTTTGAATGAAATTTTAACTCTTTCC
>NW_006431912.1:2115857-2165211 GCF_000325575.1 Pteropus alecto
CCTTCTCTCCCTCCTCCCCATCCCATACATTCACATACTGTGATCTGCGAGCTTTTTGTTAAATTAATAATTCTCGATGAATGGAGGCCCAACCCTTCTAGGAGACACATCAACATTTCTAGGAAACCATGTAATTTTTCTATTTGTGAAAATGAAACAAATTTTTTCAAAAGATAAGAAACACTGCTAGCTTCATCTTTGATTTATCCAGAATGTGGATGGGAGAAAATTATACTAATCAATCAACTTGAATTTTGTGTTTTACAAATAGCTTAGTGTAATCAGAAGTAAGCCTAAGTTTATAAGTAGAATTTGAGAAATGCCATCAGGTAGAAATCCCTCCTTGTTAGTGGAAGGCTGACCATGGGAATTCAGTCATCAGTCTGGCTGTTACCATTACAGGCATAATACTCACATGGATAGGTCTGCCGTTGGTAGAGCAGAGGAAGTAAAAAGAGCTCTACTCCCCTGGCATAGTTCTAAGGTTCAGCGTTACCCAGCCTGGTAAAGTAATAGGTGCACTGATTGCCGCTTCCCCTGGGAGCAGCTGCTGCCTGTCTCCAGGGATGTCCCCACAGATCTCAGGGATGGAACCTTTACAAGAGAGCCGTCTGATCTTGACAGCTGAAAATCTCAACATGGCGCAAGGGGCAAGTCAGTACTAAGCATGGGGATCCCAATTACCACTCATTATGCTGATATGGCTTTGAGGGCATAGAGCTGTAAAAGTTAAAAATAAAAAGACAAGAACCAAATGCGTAAAATGAACCCACTTACTTCCTGAATTCATGCCAGGCTAAAGAAATGCTCCTCAATATATTTGATTAACTTATGCCTCATTTCTCTTGCTTTTTCTTTTTCACTAAGCTTTAGATAATTTTCCTAAATGGCTTAAAAGTGAGGCTAAATGCTCACCTTCCGTAAATCATAAGGCAGAAGATATGACATTTGTGTAAATATTAATTTGTTGTGAAATAGCTTGAAACAAAGTTTGGAAAAATGTGCAGAGACATTCTCATTGGTCAGTTTGGGATGGCCCAGGATTTCTGTTCCTGTTACTTAACTCTTAATTGCTATAAACATTTATTATTCATATGTTTTTCAAGGCTAACCAAGGAGGTGAAATATATTAACGTTATTTACCAATGAAAGTTATCGACATCAGACATTATAATTAATTATTTCGAAACCCTAGGCACCATATCACCTCTTTTGCTGCGTTATCCGCCATTGCCAAAGTCCATCCACTAGTGTGAGTGGAAGTATTTGCCTGCAACCCTACTTTGAAACATAGAAACAAAACGGGCACAAAAGACCTCTTACTTACTCTCCTGAAATAGCCGCTAGTTCCACAAATTGTCTGCTTGTTGTTCAAGACAAGAGACCCTCCCAGATAAAGTAAATAAAATTTCTATCAGTGAATTGAAAACTGCATTCATTCAAAAATTAGTGTCACAATTGACATTTCAGTTACATAGTTCTCGTTTCCACTTAACGGACGGTATAAGGCGAGAGGCAGATACCAAGTGTTCCCTAAGGGAATTTAAATTGACTCTATTAATCTCTCTCTGACTTCAAGACAAAGTTTAAAAATAAATGTCTGGGATAACATTTTACAAAAGCTTCTTTTAAATCATTAATTTTTCTTCTGTGCACCACAAGAGAGAAATTTTGTATTCCAGTTCTAAGTCAGGGGCAACTCGACGAGATGGAAATCACGCGAGGCAGCCTACATCCCCTCATCTCAATCACTCAGTGGCTTTTTGGATCACACTTTAGGCCCCATGGTCAGTTACAATTGTCTTATCCTCAAGATCTAGAATTTTGATATTTCCCTTTCTAGCTACCACCTCAAATTTTTCCCCCTTTCCTACTCTTTGCCTTCTATTGAATTTATCCTGCCCCTTCATTGTTCCCTCCAGCTGGCTCTGCTTTTTCTTTTGGTTTTTTATCCCGGGCTTCTCAAACAGGATATTCATCCCCAGCCTCAGCCCAGTGTACGGACTAGTCATGGAAAAACATGGCATAAGTTTTTTAGCTGTTTATTTTACTCCATTCGAAATAGGTTAACACTTAAAACAAATACAGATTTATATTGGAATTTTAAATATTTTAAAGATAAAACTCAGGATTTTTTATTCTTTATTTCAGGATTTTTAATTCTTTAAAAATAATAATAATAAAGTTCTTTTATTTGGTTTTTCTATGTCATTACAGAAATACATAGCAACTCTCTTGACCCCACAATTGCCTGATAAGATTTCCTACTTCTCTGTCATAATGGATATTTTAAAGGATGACTATTCAGCCTCCTCTTGCCTTGATGGCCTATGGTCAACAATTTCAAGCCAAAGACCTCTGAAATTCATACTACTCTTGACTTTCCATTAAAACCCTTTCTTGGACTGACCCAATTCATTTATTCTTAGTCAATTCTGGGGTGTCACTGGAGAAAGTCTCATAACAATACCGTATAGAACCTTACCACTCAACTAAAGTCCTAAGCACTGGCCATCACTAGACAATCTCTTTTATCTCTAATATACATCCTAACATCTCCAATCCCTTTATATCCTCACATACACTTCTGACTCCCTCATCAAAGAGCTTCATTGCCCACTCTACAAAAATTGAGGCAATTTTAAGTGAATTACCTCAACGTTCCCTCCCTCCACATTAAATGTCATAGGTCATCGCATATAGTCTCATTCTTCCTTCTCAATTCTTTTCTGAGATCAACCCCGTAGCCATGCTCCTGACCCTACCCCTGCCAGCCTGCTTGTTCCATCTTCCCCACTATTTCTTGCATCTTCGGCCTATCTCTTTACTCTCCTAGATGATAAAGACAATTGCCTCTGTTGGAAAGAGATCATTTCTTGATCCTGCTTCTCTCAAAGTTCTCCTTCCTTTTATTGCCAATAATTTGAAAGAGTAGTTCACTTTGGTGGAATACATTTCCTCTTCCCATTCTCTTCTTGAGCCCTGAAAATAGGCTTCTGCCCTTTACCACATCAATGTAACCGTTCTCACTAAGGTCACAAAGGACCCACTCATTACTATCCCAGATCTCTGCTCTGAATTTGTCCTGCTTCAACTCCCAGGGAAAGGGCAAATCCTCCTTAAACTCTCATATCTCTTCCTTTCCTTTACTCCATATCCTCCTGTTTCATCTTCTTCTCTGACTGCTCCCACCCAGACTCACTTACCAGCTCCAACATTCAGTCTTTTCTTCTGCAGACTCTCTCTTAGCAACTGCAGACATACTTATGTCTTCAACGATCACCTCTGCAGAGGACATTCAACTCTAGAGTCTCCGGCGCTTATCCTGAGTCACTAGCCCACCTCTACTGCTTGTTGGGTATTCTCATGAAGAGAGTCTGAGGATAGTCTAGTAAGTGGAAAAAACGAGTTTTCTATACAGTTGTTAGGCCTTGCACGAACCATGTAACAGAGTCTCAGTTGGTAATAATAGTTCTAATTACTTCATAGACTTGCGAGTGAGGATTTGATAACATAAGGAACTACAGATGAAGCTCAAAATGGTTCCATCCTCTTCAGAGACAACAGACCAAGATCACAAGTCATGCAGCTGGGGCATGTGCAAAAGAGAGAAATTTGACCGCCAGCTGCCCTTGGAAACAAAGTGTCTCCTCCCTGCCCCTCCCACATGGAACCAAAGGACCAGGGCATAATCGGAACTTGAACAAGAGAATCTTTTCAGAAGCCAAGAGTCCTTTGTCCAGGAAGATCCAGTGTTGATGCCCCTTTACCATAAATGGCCAAGTTCCAAGGTCCTCCAATTAAAACTTGCTTCACCAGCACTTCCACATACCTGTTCTCCCTAACCCCTTAAAATTCCTTAACCTAGTCCAGCAAGCAAGATGCTTTAAGGCACAATTAGGTCTCCTATCTTCTCAGTTGGAGCCTTCTTGATCAATAAACCTCTCCTTACTGCAAACTCTGATGTTTTGAGTTTTGGTCTTTTGAAGCATTGGGCACACAAACTTGAGTTTTGGTAACAACAATAGGAAATCTAATTTACTTATATTGATTTGACAAACATATATAGCACATGCTATGTGTCAGGCAGGCTTGTAATACAGCCCTTTGTAAATAATAACTTATTTAATTCTTACAAGGACCCTATGAGCCAGTAGTATTGTTATTCTCATTTCGCAGATGAGAAAACAGAGGCAGAGGCAACTGAGGTGACTCTCCCAGGTCATACCACTAGTAAACAGCCAAGCCTGATTCCAACCCAGGCAGTCTAGTGCCAAAATCACACTCTTGACCACTACACAACACTGCCTATCATTACATCGTCTTTCTGTCTTTTAACACACTGCATAAATCCAGTTACCATTATTAAATCAAACACCTAGAACTTACGATCGCCCTTACATTTCAAATTTCTTTCCTAAATTCCTTGTTGGTAACTGACACCAACCCTATAAACTGCTATCTCATCATCAACTTTACGGCCTCTCTCCGCCTCAGAACCCACTGCTGCCAAATCCTATCACATCCAACTCTGAAATGGCTGTCTTATTCCCACAGCCAGTGCTTCAGTTCCAGGCTATTTCACTGACACCTGCCACTACTTTAAAAAGGAAAGAAAGGAGAAAAGAAAAACCTCTTATATGTTGGGGCAATTGGTAAAATTTGAATAAAGTGTACAGATCAGTTAACAGTTGTGTATTAACATAAAATTTCCTGATTTTAATAATTCTATTGAAGTTACATAAATGAAAGTCTTGTTTTTAGGGAACACATATTGAAATATTTAGGGGTGAAGGGGCATGACGTCTCAAATGGTTTAGAAAAACACAGTAAAAAGTATGTGTTAGAGACAATGAGAGAATGATAAAGCAAATGAGGCTAAATGTTAAAACTGGCGAATCTAATTGAAGAATATTTCGAAGCTCTTTGACTATCCTTTTAACTTTCCTCTAGATTTAAAATTATTTCAACATAAAAAATTTTAAGAAAAACTAACTAGTCTCCTTGCTGTCCCTGCCGATGGCCCTCTCCTGCCACTCCACTCCACAAGTCCCCTTACCAAAATGTGAAAGACTCATCATGCAGACCCGATAAGGTTCAAGAACTTGGCTGGCATGCAAAGAATCCATAACCTCCCCCTACTTCTGTTCCAAACTCCTGTCACCCCTCCCGAGAACATGCACAAACTCCTTCCACATTCCTCGGTTGCCCGTGTCCCCTGACCCCACCCCCACCCTACTCTAGCCTCAGCATTTCCTTGTTTCCAGGCCTTAAGAGGCTATTTCCTTTGCCTGGACTAGAACCCCCTTCTTTCCTAAAGATAAACATCAAAGTCATTTTTTTCTATGAAAGCCTAATTTGAATCCTCTTTCAAAATGGTTTTCCAGATCCACCCAGTGGAATTTGTTCACATTACCCTGCACTCCTTTAGCAGGTGTTTACCTTTTTGTACAGCTCACCTCCATTCACCGTGGTGTTGGAAATTTTGTCTTTTACCCAGGAGTTTAGGAGTTTGTGGAGGTTGAGAATAATGTGGTTTCCATCTTTACACCCCAACTTCCTCTTATATAATTTTATGTAGTTCATAATTTTATGTTATGTAGTTCATAATTCAAAAAATGTGTGCTGCCCAGGCTGATCAGGGACATCGGGCAGAGATATGAAAGGACAAGGAGAAGGTGTAGCTCTGGCAGTAAGCACTAAACATGTGAAGTTATTATTCTTATTTGGGCACGCCCCCCTCTCTCCACACACAATTCCCGCCTCTAAGAGAAAAAGCAAAAAGTTTGGTCCTCATGCGCTCAGTAGCACCCTCCCAGGCTCGTCTTACCCTATAAGTGTTCCTTTAGGAAGCTCCTGCCCAATTCCAAGAGTGCCTTTTTCCAGTCAATCCAGTCCATCTGCCCTGCCTCACACAGATCCCCCCTGCCCCGCCCCCGCCGTAATGCTCTGCCCAGGGCTAGTTGCCCTCGGTCTGGCTGCTGCCAACAGAGAAAGAGCTTATGGGGTGAGAGTGGGAAGTTAGGGGTTAAGGAGGGTGGGTTTCCTCACTGTATGTCAGAGTTGCACCCAGGAGTCTAAGTGCTTGAATGACTCTACTTTCAATGCTTTGCCTTTTTTTTTTTTCCCCAAGGAAATAACAATTAAGTTTTTAAAGACAACTTACATGAAAGGATTACAGTCATGTGCCACTTAATGACAGGCATACATTCTCAGAAATGTGTCATTAGGTGATTTAGTTCGGCAAACATCACAGAGTGCATTTACACAAACCTAGATGGTATAGCCTACTGCTGTAATTGTATGTGCTATACTTTCATATGATTGGCAGCACAGTAGACATGTTTATATCAGCATCACCACAAACATGTGAGTAATGGATTGCACTATGCTGTCATGATGGCTGTCCCCTCACTAGGCAGTGGAAATTTGTCAGCTACATTGTAATTAATGGAACCACTGTCATATATGCGGTCTATTGTTTACCAAATCATTATTATGCAGCAGCTAACTGCATTTAACTCTTTATTTAGAAAGTTCTAGGTTAAAAGCAAATGCTGGAGAGGAATGGAAATTGAATTCCATTTGCCTTTCAAGTAATTTCCCCCCTTATGTTACTCTCCCTAAGTACTTTGTCCTTCTTTCTGGCACACACAGGCTTTGGTCAGATCAGGGCACTTCCTCATACTGACAGACTAAGCCTCAAGGGAGGTTCAGTAACTCGCCAAAGGTTACGTTGTCCTAAAGTGGCTCTAAGTTTATGAGTGGGTTTATTTGTTTTTTGACTGGAGTTTAGGACCAAAGTCTGAGATTTGGGAATTCCACACTTAGTTATAGCCAGAAGAGTGAATGAGATTCTTAAGGGAGAATAGCAAAAAAAATATAAGGCCAAAGTTAGGTGCTGGGAAAACCTGCATTTAGGGGGCACAGTAAGTTACCTTATGGTCCCCAAATATGGCCTTTCCATGAAAACTCCAGGCAATTACTTCCTAAAACTCATCTGATTGCGAGGAATGTGAACATTCACCACTCTTGAGTTGGACCTAAATAAAGACTCATTCTTTTTTTCTTTCATTCATTCAACAGGTATTGATCAAATGTCTAGCATATATTAGAAACTATTTCAGATGCTGAAGATACATTAGTATACTAAACAACTAAGAACCTGTTTGCAGAGAACTTATCAGAATTATACATTACATTTGAAATCTTGCAATATCTGAAAACTCAAGAGACTTCTTAGAAAAAATTATTTATTCTCTATGAACTTTACTTCCCTCCTCTACTAAATAGGACTATCATAGCTTTATCACCTATATAACATAGACTGCATTGAGAATTGGGTGAAATATCACTAATAAAGTGCCTGGTATAGAGTCTCACATTCAACAGATAATCAATAAGTGGTAATATATAATTACAATTATACACTACCCTAAAACCAGTGTCATCATTCACTTCCCTCAGAACTAAACCTTATAAATAATCCTGTCACCAAGTCCTAAATCTAATTATTCAGATACAACCCTCACAATTTTTGCTATTGCTGCATTCAACTCTATATATACTCAATACTTTATCCTCACTTCAAGCAATAACTACAGAATTATGGGGTTTTTTTTTTTGTTTTTTTTTTTGTACATGTGCTGCCAAAGCAAGCACCAGAATTATGGGTTTTATATGCAAGTTTTATATCTTGTCTAATACACATTAAATTCATAAGTAATTATTAAAACTTAAAAGGTCCATTCATGTGACATAGCACCTAAAATTAACTCAGATATCACTGGAAGTATGCTGAGTCTACTTTGGGAAACACTTCTCCATATGCTCAACTTTGCAGAGCTGATCTCAATATCTAAATTTGGTTTATTTAAATGAAACACATTTTAGAGAGCTCCAGAGTCTGCCATCCTCTCACAGCCTCCACTGCTGCTCTCCTAAGGCAGCCCCTGAGCATCTCTCTCCAATATGACTGCCCTAGTTGCCCAGCTTCTATCCTTGAAACCAAATGATATCTCTCCCCTGCCCCAAATCCACCAATGAATTCCCATTTCACTTAGATTAAATGCAAAGACCTGACTATGCTCTACAAAGGTCCTACATGATCCAGCCCCTGCTTGTCTCCACACCACATTCCTTACCACTCTTGCCACTGGATGTATGGTTGCTGCCATATTGATTATTCAGGCAGTCTTTGCACCTACTCTGCCTCTGCTTGTAGCATCCTTCCCAGATCATCATGGCTCACTCTCTCACTTCAGAGGCCTTCTTTGAACACACGCTCACTCCTCTATCTCTTTCTGCTCACCTTGCTTTATTTTCTTTATAATACTTATCATCCTCAAACATTAAATGACCTATTCATGCATTTGTTTATTGTCTGTCGAGCCCCATTAAGATTGTAAGCTCCAGGAGCTTACAATCGTATAATATATTGTACAATATATTTTGTCTATATTGTACACTACTATATTACCAATGCATGAAATAGTATTGAAGCCATTCCACAAATATTTGTTGATCGAAGACATGAGTGGATGCACAAGGGTGGATAATGAGTATTCTCTGAAATATGTTCAGTTTGATGTTTCCCCAGGACTTGTAGAGTAGAGAGTAATAAACGCAAACTGGAATTTAGGAGAAAGCAAAAAGCAAGAATATGTAACAACAAGACTAAAAATGGACAGACCATCCACTGAAGTCCTCCAAATGCTACTGGACTATTGGCCCCAAAATACAGAAATTAATTGGAGATAGAATAGCACTCAGGGATGGATATGGATAGAATGAAAAAAGAACGAACTTCATTATACAACATGTATGGTGCTTAATTTAGTTAAAAAGAGGGGGATGGGGTATAAGTAAATAAATAAAGTAAAAAATTTGTTTTAACCTTTAATGACAAGCTACAGCCTCGCCAGGCTTTAAAAACAAATAATTAAAAGTATCTACATAGAATTTGGTGTTTATTTTTCTGACCAGTCTGTAGAAGTGCTAACGAATAGTAAAACTGCCCAAATGGAGGCTGCTAAGATAGAGAAAAAGAGTGAAATGACATCTGGTAGACTGAGGCCCCAGTACGTACCCTCCCTATATCTACATGTTTGTATTCCTTCACTCTGACCCTGAGTTCCACCAGGACTTGCTTTGGCCAGTGGGATATTAGCAAATAGAGCTTTAAAAAGCGCATGTGTGTTGCCACCTACCCTCTCGTACAATTGAGCTTGTCTATTTTTGTACCCCAGCCACCACCATGAGAACATACCTGGACTCACCTGCTGGAAGGATGAGAGCAGGGATGAGAGACACGTGGAGGATTGCTGAGTTTTCTCAATCAAGGACATCTTAGACTGACAGCTAAACACTAATGCATGAGTATGGCCAGGTAAAATAATCAGAATCAAGCTTAGACAAACAGAACTCCCCTGGCTAACCAGTAGATACACAAAAATAATAAATAGTTGTCATTTTAGACACTGTGTCTTGGAGTAGTTTGTTACACAGCAATTGCTAACTGACATAACTTGGATGATAACTCTCCAAATCACCAAGAGATTAAAAGTGAAGGTTAGGGGTCTCCCTAAATTCAAATTCTAGATCACAATTTTAAAATATTTTCTCTAAAAGTTAAAAGAATTAAAATGACAAGTTACTTAAGCAAAAGAGGTCTTCATTTTCCAGTTAAAGTTTTTAAAATCATTTGAAAATAAAAAGATTATAAGAAAATACATTCAACATCATGCAATTTAAAGCCGAGCTATTAGCATCTCCTTAAGTTATAAACGTGGGGTGATCTTTTACGAGTATAAATGTCTCACACACGGTAGACTGTTGGTTTTCTTTGTAGGCTCCAATAAAAACAAAATAGACCCACATATGTTCTCTTCATCCTTCAGTAATTCTACCCTAGCCTCATGACAGGGGAATTCTGATTCCCACTGCACTAAGAGTCTATTTTTATTAAAGGAAACTATTCCTTGTTTCACCTGGAAAAAATTAACAACATTCCTGTCCACATACCAAATTCACTTAAAGAACTAAAATAAAACAATTATTTGCTTCTATTCAGACTTTTATACTGACACAAACGCTACCTTCTTGCCCTTGCAAGATTATTCTTCTTTCTTTTTTCTTTGCATATTTCCCAGAGGTCTGCACTAAAGCGTAAACTCTCACATTAGAGAAATGAATGGCGAAGTAAACAACGGAGGAATACAAATACTGTTGGAAGAGCCTTTCTCGCCTAACCTCCTTCACATTCACAGCCTCATACCCAGCCTGGGCAACAATTTTAGTTAATGCAGAATCCTTTCTGCATCCTGTTGCATAAACATATACATCTTTGCATAAGAAGAAACAGGGCCAAACTGAGAACATTATTAAGGATACCAATAATTATACACACTCATCTATGCTTAGGCTCACTTGCTCCTACTTGTGCGGTATCTCAGTTTATTAGGGCTACTATGACAAAATACCATAGACTGTGTGGCTTATAAACAACAGAATTTTATTTCCCACAGTTCTGGAGTCTGCATGTCCAAGATCAGGGTGCCAGCACAGTCAGGTGAGGGCCTTCTTCCAGGTGGCAGACTTCTCATTGTATCTGCAAATGGCAGAAGGGGCTAGAGAGTTCTATGGGGTCTATTTCATGAGACACTAACCCCAATCATTTAGGCTCTGCCCTCATGATCTAATCACCTCCCAAAGGATCTACCTCCTAATACCGTCATATTAGTCATTAGGATTTAAACCTTTGAATTTGGGGTGGGGGGAGGCACAAATTCAGCCTATAGCATGCGGTAAGCAGAGACAGGATTCTTTTCTCCCTTTTACAGGCCAGGAAGCTGAGGCTGGGAGTGGCAATGAAATTTCCCTGAGGTTTCTTTTCTGTAACATGACTAAATCAGAATTCAAACTCAAATTCAGAATCCCTTTCTGTATGCTATGCTCCTGAAGAATACAATATTGGAAAACTCAAAAGAATTATTTTCACAGAAAAGATAACAGAGGTATATGTAAGAAGAAAGATAAAGAACAGATAAACATATGCGACAAAAGACACAACAGAGACATTGGACAATTGTGTAAGAAAACCAACTACTAACTGGTAATATTTCTAGAACATTCTACAGAACATAACAGAAAACTACATAATATCACATAATGTTATATACTGATAAAGGTGAAGCAACAAATACCAAATTGAGGAGTCTCACTTAACTTTGCTTGACAATCACATTGGAATTTCTTAATGTTCAAAATGTGCTATTGTGGGCTGTTTTTCTTTATCCAGCATAAGCTACTGCAATAAATTCTTGTTTATTCAAAATATATTTAGGAGACGCAGTACTACAGATAATTGAATGTGCAGGTTAACAGAGACTACAAGCATAGTAACATCTCGTTTACTTCAGACTCTACCCAAGTTTAAAGCTCTAGAACAAGGTTTAGCAAACTTTTTCTGTAAAAGATAAAATAGTAAATACTTTCAGCTTTGCAGGCCCTATGATCTCTGCGGCAACTACTCAACTCTGCCCTTGTGGTGTAAAAGCAGCAATGGACAATATATAAACAAATCTGAGTGTGCTGTGTTCCAATAAAACTTTATTTATACAACCAGATTTGGTCCACAGGCAGTAGCTCATCAAAGCCTATTCTAAAGCATAACGCATACCCAGAAGGAAAAAAAATACACTCATGTCCTCTATTTGCAGAAGAAAACTGACGCCCTGACTGGATACCTACTCTCTCACTTTATACACTTTTTTTAAAAAACTGGGCTCTTTTCTCACTTACCACCTATAGCAAAAGCGAAGCAGGAATTTTAAAGCAAGGGTGCTAGCAATCCAGTGTGCTGCAGGCCAAAAGCCTTCAAGACAAAGCCAGAGGACTGAAACAGCAGAGCAGTCTAGACCAGCTAATTTAGGGGCAAAACACTCTCCCTGAACAAACCTCTCAATATCATCTGAATCTTTTCAATATAACCTGAATCAATATCACTTACTTAGAGCAAAGTTCCATTTTTGATGGTCATAATGATGGTTCTGAATCTTAATGGTGACTATGAATCACCAAAAGAAGAATTATATTCAATCTCTTTAGGACAAAAGAAACATAGACACAAGTAAGATATACTTTAGAAGGACCCATGAAAATTGGCTTCCTACTAGTTTTGAAACTGATTGAATAAACTTCAGTTTTCTAGAATATATATATTATCTGAAATAATCAATTCTCCAGAAAATAATAATAGGAAGATATTTAGAAGGCACTTATTTTGAGTCGTACATAATTTAATGTGTTTTATGCATATTAATTTATTTAATGTACATAACAACCAGGTATTATTATCCCATTTTCCAGATGAGAAAATTGAAGTACAGGGAAATTACATAACTTGCCCAGAATAACACAGCTACTCGGTGGCAGAGCTAGGATCTGAACACAGGCTGTCTGGCTCCAGACACCATTTTTTAAATTACTATACTATGCCAAGGCATTACCGTATAACCGCACGTGGAATGCCTTATTTCAAAGACTGTGAATATGATAAGACATATGTAAAATCTCTACTAAATATGATATGTTTTTCAGAATCTAATGACTGAGATATGTCAGTGTTTTTTAATGCTTCAGAGTAAAGACTATAAGTGTCTTTTACCTTTGTTCACTTCCACCAAAATAAAAAAATTATTTGGATGTCAAAATGAGATTTTATTCTTTTCACTGCTGCATTGAAATTGTTTTTGGAATGAGCCAGGAAAATAAACAAGTAAATGGAGTTATGGGAAAATTCTTTTTAGGCACTCCTAGTTCCATCAGATAAATACGAGGATGTGAAACGAGTTAATCCTTCTATTTCTTAGGTCAGGATATGAAAACTAAAACAGACTTTTATTTTCTGTCTTTCTTTCTTAAATAGCTTAACTATAATTTGGCTTATATGGAAGGAAAGTAATTTGGTTGTTAAAATAACTGAGGTTACTATTGGCTTATCACCCAACAAAAATATTTGACCCTAATATATTCAGAGTGAAGGACTAAAATTGGTTTGTGATGTTTTATTAAAAGAAAATTAAAAGTTTGTAGAGATATTTTTTAAATGGTAATGATCTGAAAAATATTTTTGGTTACTGAGTAGGCATCTGTGTTCTTTTTTATTTGTAATATGAATATTTTTGCTAATCTCTAGAAGTTCAGAGTGGAGAGGAATCTCTTCGTCTCTAGAAAATAGAGGCTCTGCACCAACCTTAGATGAATTCTACCAATTGCTCAACTCTGTGCAAGAAACAGCTCTCCAAAACCAATGCACTCTCTTCACAGTAGTTTTCCTCAATAATAAGTTAGCATTCACTACAAAACTTATAAAATACTTAAGGAACTGGGCGGAATAGATAAATTTGGATGAATTATTTTGTCTTTGTTGCCAGTTTTTCATTTACTTCCCACTCTTTTCTAAAGTAAGGGATGCAAATACCTGACATAGAAGAGAATGGCTAGGAGAAGAGAGGAAAACATTATATTACCATCTTCTTTCCAAAGGACATAAATATTAAATTAATAGTAATCTCTATAACAATAATTTTCAGTTATATTGGAATAGCCTTGAAAAGTTATTAACATGTGGGATTAAGAATTTAAAAGCAAAATCATATTCCTAATTTCTTCTAGATGGCCAAGACTATAATTTTCTCAATTTAGCTTTCATTTAGTGACTACAGGTGCTAGATTTTATATAGACACATTAGAGAACAGAAAGAAGAAGAAAGGAAGAGGAGGGAAGGCGAGAGAAAAGTAAAGAAGAGAAAAGAAAAAAGATATGGCAGAAATTGATTGGTTAATCACCAAACGAACATTCTATTTTTCCTCAACACCAATAGAACTACACACTTTAGCCTCTCTTCAGCTAGGTCGGGTCATGTGACCAAACTCTGATCAAAAGAATGTGAGCAATCTTCTGTGTATTTTCCCCTTTGCCAAAGCATAAGGACTTGGAAACTAATGGTAATGAGGTGATAAGAACACCACTTAAATGAGAGGAATACTCACCGAGAATATCTATTTTAGTAAATCGGTGCAGCTACTATTGAAAGCAGTATAGAGGTTCCTCAAAAAGTTAAAAATAGAACTACCATATGACCCAGCAATCTCACTTCTTGGTATTTATCCAAAGGAAATGAAATTACTGTCTTGAAGAGATATATCTGTACCCCATGTTCATTGCAGTATTATTCACAATAGTCAAGAGATGGAAACAACCAAAGTGTTTAATGAAGGATGAATGTATAAAGAAAATGTCACAAAGAGAAAGACAGACAGACAGACAGAGTTAGAGAGAGGAATATTATTCAGACATAAAAAGAAGGATACTCTGCCACTTGCAGCAACGTGGATGAAACTTGAGGGCATTATGCTAAGTGAAATAAATGACACAGAAAAAGACAAATAATGTATGTTCTCATGTATGTGGAATCTAAAAAAGCTAAACTCATAGAAATAGAGAGTGTAATATTGGTTGCCAGGGGAAATGAGGAGGAGAGAAACTGGTCAAAGAATACAAACTTCCAGTTATAAGATGAATAAGCTAGAGCGATCTAAAGCACAGCATAGTGACTATAGTTGACACCGTATAATATATTTCAAAGTTACTAAGAGAATAAATCTTAAATGTTCTCAGCACAAAAAGAGAAACAGTCATTATGTGATGATGTGATGTAGATGTTAGCGAAGGATATGGTGCCAATCGTGTTGTAATCTATAAGGGTATCAAATCAACATGCTGTATACCTTAAACTTATACAATGTCATATGTCAATAAAGCTGAGGGGAAATAAAGTTTGAAAACATTCTTTCCTTATAATTTTAAATTACTGAGAGTGCTCTCATCCAATCATCGAAGGCAAAAGAAATTCAGGACAATGGTCTTAGATGGCAGCTTTGAAACTACTACAAATCAAATTTCTTTGTTTCTAGAAAGTTCCCTCATAAACTGCTGGGTGGGGTGTGTGGGATAAAGATGAGAAAGGGCCCATTTCATTTTTATTTGTTTTACTTATTGTGCCTTCCTCTTCTGATTTCACCTAAAAAAAAAAAAAAGTACTACAAGCTGTGGAACTGCTTTCAAATAACCAATATCACTGTTACAAAATAATCAAACTCTTAAAAACAGTATGTTCAAGTAGCTGAAATATAGGACACAGCTGTGACCAATATTCCAAAAACCATTATGATCTTCCAAAGTAGAACCAGTTAAAAATTTGGGATTCAAAAACTGCTGCCTGAATTTTCTGAATCATTGACAAAGTCATTTTGACCATTCACTCTATTCTTCAGATGAAAAGACCTAGGAATAAGCATCACCTTAAAACCTATATAATTATTCCATCTGCGAAATTTAGTAAAGAGAGTCAAGACAGGAATCAAAAGTCCAGGAACATCTGTCAGCCTGAATTTTCTAACTCACTTTTTCCTGTGAGAAAATGATATCTTCTAAAATGTCATCATTAACAGTTCTAAATGTGGACTGTGAAGGAATGCTTATCTGACTCTTGGCCTGGTGCTATATCTATGTGGAAGGAAAGTCACGGCACAAGCTTAACCAACAAGAAAATCCATCGTGGCTGAGAGAGGCAGATACAGTGTAGAAAGTTAATCAATAAGAAATGTATCTGATATATTTTCATTTTAAAAATTGATCATTTATGCTTTTATTAATATGCTGAAAATAGTTGTCACAAGTAATGTTTACATGGCACTTAGAAGTTTACTAAATGTTTTCACATACAATGCCACATTTACTTGTCACAGTAACCCTCCTGGTATTTTTATACTCAAGTAACAGACAGATAAGGGCTGAGGCTCTTACAGCCTTTGTAACTTTTCAAGATAAAACAGTGAAGACTTGCTTTGCTTTAAAAAGTATTTATCCAATACTGGGAATATGCTTTTAGAAGTAAAAGAAGCTTCTTATAATAATAATAATAGTCTATCATTGTATAGTATATTATAATGTACAAAGAATTAAAATGTTCTTTCACAAGCACTTTCTCATCATGCTGCTGATATTCACTAATACAGTAAAATACCAGGACACATATCATTATTTCATTTTACAGACATAGAGACTGAGGCTTAAAAAAATTTAATGACCTGAGCATAATCTCACTGACCAAGATTAATTCACTAAGCCATTCTGCTTCTTGAAACTGAAAAGTGGAGAGACACAATATTGGCTAGTGAGTAATATAGTAAGAAGTTATATCACCTGCATACATTATATAATTAAAATAGAATAATTAATTTAATTATTTTTAACTTAAGTGAAAGCTTCTTCTCCACCAATGGGTAGTGTCAAGCTCCACAAAAGGAGAGAACTATACAAATCTAAAGCATTTAGCTCTTTGTGGTACTGTGCGTGTCGGGGTGGGGGTGTTTGTTTCATTTGTTTTGCTCTGTTTTCTTTAAAACATGCTCAAGCGAGGACAGCAACTCTTGAAAACACCAACTAGGAATAATTAAATTGGGGAGGGGAGGCAAAGTTAAGCAATAAGATTATCCTGTTATATATAACACTGGCAAAAAACGTCTCACAGAAGAGCAAGTCTTTCCAAAAGCAAAATTCACCAAATAAAACACTGGAAAATATAATTCAATCAAGAAATAATATTTTTTTTCAATTTGGATTTATGTCATTGCTTTACTAGGTAGTGGTAATAGTTTCCAAATGCCAATGTGTATTCATGAACGCTTTGCAAGTTCATGATGTAATACATTCCTTTTTGGATACATCTTATGTCAAATCCATCTGTCTAAGGCAGATATGCATAGTTTTACAGAACCGTATCTGCAAAAGTACTTCCAGTCAGACAAAAGTGGCTTTACAAAATAAAGAGGAATTGAGAGAAGAAAGATCAGTTATTGCTGTTTTGTGAATATTTCCTTTTCCCAAAGCTCCTTGCCCACTGCTCTCTATTCATCGGGCACCTGATACCTCGCTACTCTTGCTTTTCTTAATATCTTGCCCATTTGCAAGAAAAAGATGTGACCCTGGCATTTCAGGGAGAACTAAAAAAATGAAGGTCCTGGAGGAAGCACCAACGCAAGATGTTCGTATTCCTAGTATATAGCCACCAGAATTTCCCTGAGCCCTCTACTTCTGGCTCTAAACGCTTTCTGAATTCTATGTGCAGCTTATTAAAGTTAGATAATGAAGCATAAGTCATATTTATTCAAGTCATCTCAATAAGAGCCCAAGCAAGTTAATATAAAGAATGAAGGCAGGAAAAGGTATGAGGGAAGGTGACTGCTACATCAAGAAAAAACTGCACAAATTCTGCGACAAGAAGAGGAGCCAGGTTAGAAGTCAGAAGCCAGTTCAGATAAAGCAGTTTCCACCCCACTACTTACTCTAGCCGGACCCCAGACCACTTTGAGGGATGAGATTACATTCCTTTTATAGATGCACCACTTTCTTCCACTAATACAGTTAAGAATGCAGAACAACGAGTGAATCAACTATTGCTATTAGTGTCTATAGCTATGGAAACTTAATAAATTAACTCGCTTTTCTTTCTCAGTAAAGGAACTCATACCGTTTCTTCACAAAGCAAATGTGTTTCTCAAAGACTACATTAGAATTATTTTTCTTTAAAACTATTTTTATACATTTGGTTGCTAAAAAGAATTCTATGTTGATTATTTTTCTTTCCTTGTATGAATCTCATCTATTGGTAAGACCTAAAAGGTGTCATAGTCCAGAAAGCGAAATATTTTTAACAAAACTTTGCTTTTCCAGTATGATCTAAACATAAAATTTTGAAAAAACACAACTTATATTTCTCTCCTCCCAATTAAATCATGCTAGTCATTTAAATAGGTGCAACCAAAAATAAACAGCTCTTTAGTATATAAATAATATTTTATAGGAATTGGCAAGTAATTATGATAGCTATTAGAAATGTGTATTTTCCACAAGAACTCGTGATTTTAAACAATTGTTCAAATGATTTATGCATGAAGGTTATACATAGCACAAATATATACATTTGTATCTATAAGTCTAAAGAGGAAAAATCAAACAAACTGGAAAACATCTCAAAATTATAAAAAAATCCCTAGCTTTGTGCTGTATTAAGAAAAAGTATAAAAATTATTTGGGAGGAAGAAAATTATTTCTAAGCATTAAATTTATAGACAAAAGCCCATTTTTTTTTTTTCAAAAGATTGGCTAGGAGAAATCAATAATGTTTTTAAAGTAAAAAGTGAACTGCTTACACTAACCAGTCTATACCCAATATTAATTCTTTCCTGCAGTGTATGCTATAGAAGATAATAAAACACTGATATTTTCTAGTTTCTCATTTCAGTCTGTTCCAGCTTTATCTTAAATCTTGTTAGTAACTGAAGTCACCCCAACAATTACACAACTTAACAACGGCTTCCCTGGGATAATTTGATCTGCTCCAACCACAAATTCCAATCCACATACTTTCTTCCACTATGGATGTGTCTGTGTGTGTTTAATATACTTCTTATAAGGCTTTTAAAAGCAAGCTAGTGATTTCTCATTCGGCTCTCTACCACATAAACAGAATCACTGAGGAGCATTTTTATACATATAAAATTTCTCTAGGTATGTATAGAGTATATCTTAGTTCAGTTTCAAACGACGGTGAAAAGTATATTTCAATCATTTTACATTTCTCTTTCTTTGTCACTCTAACTGCTTTGTACCTGCGTCCCAAAAGGAATGCTTATCATTTGCTGCGTCCTCCCAGTTTTGGACAGTGGGAGTGAGAAATTTTTAAATTTGCCTGACTGAAGTGCTCTCTCAACCATTGCCTTGACACCAGAAGCCTGTTTTAACCTGCTCATGTTGGACCTTTATCACTTTACTGCCCCTATAAAACAAACAGGGCTACAAATGCACTGAACAGCCACCTTCAAAATGCAGCTTGATTGTGATTCATGGCAAAAAGCTGGAATAACCCTGTCAGGTCTTAGAAGCTTTAAGATAAATTGAATTGAACTTGTTACACATAAAAGCACCTTGAAAATGAATCATCTGCTAATTCAGTATTTTCTAATTACAATCACTCTCTTTCAGGGCATGTAATTAATTTACTGAGTTTAAAAAAATAAGTCAGGATTACTCACACAGTCTTGAAGATGCAATGTCAGCTATTTAGGACAGAAACATCCAAGGCCGTGTTAGAACTCAATTACGACTACATATGCGTTAAAGCAGGAACTGGCAGGCCTCTGGACTACAGCAACTATAGGACTCGTGCTTCTCGTACGCCGGGCTATAATTTATGAAACTGAGCCCCAGATCCAGCCAATCACTTAGCTCCTCATAACAAGTCTAACTGGCTCTGGAAAGCTGAAAGGGCTGCACTAGAACAACAAAGATGAGATAGTCCACACAATAATCTGCTTATCTGGAATCACTTTCCTTCACAAGACCAGGGAAAAATCACAGCTTCATTGACTGAAGAAAGGACAGATGGCCTGGGAAAATGCAACTACACCTGGAGCAAGATCTTCTCTGGCTTGACAATCCCAACCCTGCCGGCATTAAAGGACCAAGCTACCCCAGGAATCTGAAGGGCAATGACAGCAGCAAAAACCTGAGGTAATTGTCATCTTTTTATTTTTAGTAGGAGTGGTGCTGAGTTAAATTATATGCATTAAGTAGCTTGGGCAACTATGTATGTTTCAATTTTATTTTACCTTTTCCACTCTAATCCTTTGTAGACTTATTTGTTATTAAGTATGAGTAGAGGGAAGCTTAATGTACCTGAAATAAATTTGAAACCAAAACAATCATTTGTAGAGGAAAAGAGATCATTTTACAGAACAGTTTTAGAGCTATCTTTTTAGATGAGCAGCCTTTTCTCCCACCCACAGAAATGAGAATAAAGGGGGCTGAGGCAGGGAGGAGAGAAAAGGTGCTTCATGAGCACAACTAAATCCTTTTCATATCTTAAAGGAAATAAGTATGCTCAGAGAGTAAATTGGGAAGACAGATTGTTGTCCAGCTCCTCTGGCCCTTGGCACCTAGGCTACATAAGAATGTACCAGAATGTACCATATGGCATTGTTGAGGGAGATAATGATATAACAAAGTATTGACAGAGTCCCTGTGGCCCAGGTTTTTCTTGTTTTCTTGGCAATATTTTTTAGATTTCCCATTGCATTTTGAAGTGTTAGTTATACCAACTACTTGTTATACCGTACTTCTATACTTGCAGTTATTAAAGAATCCATGGAAAGCACTTTTAAGTCAAAAGAGGTGACTAAAATAGAAAAGCAAAAAAAAAAAAAAAAAATGGAATTGACATACACGTATCCCCAACATCACACCCAGTAACAAATCCTTTCCAAATCCTCAGCAAATAGTATGCTTCTTCAACAAATTTTAAAAGCAATTGTAATATTCGCAACAACAAAATCTTTGTAATAAACTTTTAAATAACTAAATCAATCATTATGCTTTCAAAATGACAATAGACCTTTCACAATATTCAAATCATGTCAGTTTTATAAGCTCACAAAGGAAAAAGCTGGGAAGGGAGACTTGCTTTGTTTAGTGATGAAATATCAACAACAGTAACAAAAGAGACATTTATGCATTTTTTGTTTGCTGTGGATAATTGACTGAATTCAACTTGAGATTTGACACCAAGAAGGAATACATAGCAGTACACAGAGAACAGAAAAAGTAATCCATTGGCAATTCCCCCAAGATCTGTTTTTGAATTGTCCAATTTGTGACTAGCCAGGGAAGAATATTTCTGCTGTTTAAATTTTTATTTAATTAAATCTTTGTTTATTTGACAGTGCTGTTGCCTACAGTGACTATGTGAAAACTGAAACTTCTGAGGAAGCCAGGGTGTTAAAATTGTTGTTCCCTTTACTCAAAGGTAACATGGATTATATAGTTTGAAATGGAAAGCAACCCCTTGTGGTAATATTGTCATTGAATCCTCAATACACAGGGCTTCTTGTTTCTCATTCCATTAATAAGATTCCATTAAAATTCCTTTAAGCCCGAATATTAAAATCTCCATTTTCAACAGACAAGACCAAGAACACTCTAAGTAAGGCATTTGTCATTTCACATGTATTGCTGTCCAGAAATTTTCCATAGGAAGATAGCTCCTCCAACAACGCTGAAGACAACCATCTCACCATCCAAGACAATAGTCAAGAACCATCCAGCAAGTCTTTGAGTTAGAAGCTTTCATGGGTTTTGTACATTCTCTGCTAACATGCAGCTAGATTACAGATTCTATCTCCTCGACCTTTATAAAACCTAAAGGTTTTTTTTCTTTTTTGACTCAACTTCATGCTGTTCATCTGTCAGTGGGTAATGTTTACTTCAAAACACATTCATAATAAGAACTTTCTAAAAGACCAGCACTGCCTTCCCCCGCTATAATCATAATAATCATAATAGCCTAAGGCATTTACTCTTACTTGGCAATTTTGGGGGGATTTAGATATTTCATGCCTGGAGATGTCATATGGCAGGGAAAAATAGTCACTGAAACAAAAGAAGTATGATCCAACTGGAGCCGATTATGCTGCTTACATTACATTACATTACATGCAATGGAGGAGGAAACCAAAACATATCATACTATAATCTTTTGCCTAAAATTACTAGTGCAATGTATTGGAGTCTGCTTATAGAGGGCATCATTGTCAGTTTAACAGAGCTTGTATTAGCAGATTCTAGCTAGAGAGACTACCTCCTGTCATCACCATCAAATAATATTTGTTGGCCGTCACATCAGGCACCGTCTAAGAAGCTCATGGTATACAAGGGCACCTAAACAACTGAATTCAGTTCTTACTCATTACCTTGATCTTAGCCTCACAGACAATAATTAAGATGATCCTGATAAAAGAAAAGTAGCTCAAGAATGTAAACCCTTTTCTGAACCAAGAACTATTAGCAAATCTCAAGTATCATCACAGCTATGGTTGACTGAGAAGTATCTCTAAACTTGGGCCAAGAATGATTTGTAGGCCCAAGTATGCTAATTTGTCTGGCCTGAAGTTTATGTAGTCAAAGAAGTCACTCCTAAGAAAACTTTAAAGAACCTTCAGACCTACCTTGTTAGTGTGCCAGAGATTGACAGGGTTTTAACTCCATTCTGGGTGACATCGATAGATAGCCCCATTACTTTCACAGTGCTGTATTCTGCCCAAAGAAATCCTGGACCTCAGGACCAGATCGCTGGTAAGGAATGGCTGATAATTCAAATGCTGACACTTGGAACCAGCATCGTATGGTATAAACCCAAAGAGAAATAGCTGCTTAAAAAAATGTCAGAGAGAAAGTCTGCCTCACTTTAACAAAGAAAAAAACTGTAAAAATTTATTTAAATAAGATGACATGGGTACTAGAAATGTAAGTCTGCAGTCATTATAGGGATTAAGCTTGTGTTCTTGGTTCAGATAACAAAACACTTTTTCTGGGCACATAGACCTTAAATTCAGATTTGCTCTTGGCACATGGGGAATTTTTGGTTAGCAGTTTTTGTTGTTTTTTTTAATTCAATCTCTCCTAAGAATGTAAATGTATAAAAACATACTAATTATGCATTTGACAAAAATTTAAAAAATATTATACTTAAAATTAATATAAACAAACAACATTTCGCACTTATCTATTCTCAAAACTCTTCTAAGTAATGAAACCTGAATGGAAGGATCAGTTCTTCTATGACTTTACTCTTTGTCAAAGTTTCTCAAAAGCCAGACAACATATACATAACATATATGAAAACTGTCAATTATTTACATTTAATAAGAAAAAATTGGGAGGGTGCATTTCTAATATTTGAGGCTAAAGCCACCCCTTTGCTTCAAGCAGTGTATAAGCATTATAATATGGAGGTTGAGAGCATAAACTCTGAGTCAGACTGCCCGTGTTTGAATCCCAGCTCTGATCCTTAACTGTGGGCCTTGGGCAGATTACTTAATAGCAGTATGCCTCAGTTTCCTCATACGTAAAATAGTGCCACACACAGTAACTACCTCCTGGGCTGGTGTGAAGATGAAATGGGTAATGCATGCTTAGAACTGAGCCTATTACATGGTGAGTATTCATTAAGAGAAAATTGTCATTATTATTATTATTATTATTATTAAACTCATTTCAATAAATGTATACAATAACCAAAATAGAGGTGAATTACTAAACAGCCAAATACAGTGAAATATATCTAGTGACATCATAAACCTCATTTCAGGTAATATTTATAAGTAAGATTTTGTCTTCAGGCCTCTGAGATATTAGCTCAAGGAGGTGTGTTGGTCACTGTAAATTGCCAGTTTTCTGCCTGGTTATCACTTGACACTTTTAACCCTGCCCTGCATTTGGTATCATACAAGGACTCTAACCTAGGACATGACACAGAGAGTATAATTGTAGTAGGAATGATTCCTGTGATAGCTAGTACAAAGTTCAGACTAATTTAAAGATTCCTGCATGAAGGCAAAAATATAATAATAATGGAAGTCATTAATCTTCAGTCATGGTATCCTAACCAGAAAAGACTCAAGGAGGAAAAATTAAGTTACCTATCATGAACAGCTATGCTGATTATCCAAATACATGCACCACATCTAGAATTC
This sequence comes from Pteropus alecto, assembly GCF_000325575.1. Taxonomy (NCBI): domain Eukaryota; kingdom Metazoa; phylum Chordata; class Mammalia; order Chiroptera; family Pteropodidae; genus Pteropus; species Pteropus alecto. The sequence goes on from NW_006431912.1 coordinate 2,139,513, forward strand.
ATGCTGACTTCTCAACTTAAATATGAGAGAACACTGAAGGTAATTATTTCCTCTCCTCCTTGTGATGGGGATTTTTCAGAGCAGAAAAATATTAACCGAGATTGCAACCAACACACCAAGAAGATGCAGAGACCAACAGTCTGCTTGGTGAGGAAACAGCCACCCTAGGGAAAGGACGAAGGACTTCTGCACTCATTCATTCATCCATTCATTCACTCGTGAATGGTCATGCCCCTTCTTATCTCCCTCCACTCCCACGGAAATTCCCACCAGCCACATTGAACTGCTCATAGTGCCTGAGGCAGCCTACTCTCTCTCACACAGCCATTTCTGTAGATGCGCCCTTCCATCTGCACACCCTTCCCCAGCTGTTACTTATGACCAAGGAAAATTCTCATCTTCACAGTGAACTCCTTCCTGGCCATGGAAGGTGATTATTCCCTGCTGGGTAAATTAATGAATCGCTAACCACATGAATTAGCACTAAAGGACAAATAACCAGTTGGAAAATTGGGGGACTTTTTCAGTTTAGCAAAATATGCTTTAAAATTGAAATTTGGAACACTTTCTAAAGATCCCAAAAGAAATGAAAATTAAGCTAATAGTCCCATAGACAGACTTTTCAGTAACTAGAGAATCATCTCTGGTCTTCCCCAACAAGTTGATAAAGAAATGCAAGGAAGCCTACCATGTCTGCTAGAAATTATTCCATATATGAAAACTTTTCATGGGGCCTGGCAGGGAGATGCATGAGCTAAGTCTCATTGTTCTAATTATCACGCTCCTGGCAAAGGAATGCAAAAGGAAGGGCGTCTCAGACTCAGGGGTAGGTTATTGCTTCCTCTTTCCCCCTATGCTGGTTCAGTTACAGAGATGGCCATGACATCTCTCTCCTGACCCACTCGTGCAACTGAGTCCTTGCCACCTGCAGCATCACTGCAGTCCAGACTTATGACTAGGGGGACAGTCACTCAGCACTAGACATTCACCAAAGGGAGGGAGATTGGGACGGGATAGAGAACTTTAGAAAACAGTGTGCTGGAAGGTCACCCTCAGAACTGTGACATGGATCCAGTTAGTCTTTAGCCCTCTCCCACTTCACCTCTGCCTTCCTTCCCCTGCAAAAAAAAAAAAAAAAATTGATTGCCGATGCTCCCCAGCTTCCTCCAGCAAAGTGGCCCACACAGGGGCTTGTCCTCCCCTCTCATCACATGAATCCTTTTGTGTACCAACCCCCAAGCAGCTAGATTGAACCAGTCTGTGCCAATATGATCAAATGTTCGTTACCTTCCAAGTGGCACTTCTTTTAATTTTTATTTTTCAATTACCCTTGATATACATTATATTAATTTCAGGTGTACAACATAGTGATTAGACATTTATATAACTTACAAAGTGATCTCCCTGATAAGCCTAGTACCCATCTGATACCGTACATAGTTATTACAATATTATTGACTATATTCCCTATGCTGTACTTCACATCCCTGTGACCACTTTGTAACTACTAATTTGTACTTAATCTCTTCACCTTTTTCACCCAGCTCGCAATTCCCTCCCATCTGGCAACCATCAGTTTGTTCTCTATATCTATGAGTCTGTTTCTCCTTTGTTTGTTCATTTTTTTAAATATGACATATAAGTTAAATCAGATGGTATTTGTCTTTCTCTGACTTGTTTCATTTAGTATAATACCCTTTAGGTTCAGCCATGTGGTCACAACTGGGAGGATTTCATTCTTTTTATGGGCACTTCATTTTAATCGAGACTTTCTAGAAATAGAGCTGATAACCAAAGAAATAACCACATTGAACAATTCAGTTCCCTTGCAGCATGACAGCAAAATCATGCAGAAAACAGGCAGAGTTCCGTGGATCCTAGGAACCAAAACAGCATAGAAGCTACCTTCTCCTCACAGGCCTGGGCCAGCTCCACCTGCACAGCCCTGGGCCAAGGAAAATGCTGTTGTTCACTCCTCCATGCAAGGCCACCACATGTAGTTGGGCAGCACACAGCTTGTACAATCAACCTCTCATAGCAGTTCACTGTCTTTGGTCCCTGAGCCTTGCCTCTCTACATCCAGAGCATAGCCACCATCAATCAAGAAAAGAATTCTCACTTATATAACTCTTCAGCTATTGAAGTAGACACTTGATGCCTCAAAAGCAATTTGGCTATGGAGACACACTTGCAATCACTAGTAACTAAAGGATGCATAGATGGTGCCATGTCTCACAGTCCATAGGATTTTTTTTTATTTTCTTGCCATAATAATTTAAGCATGGAAATCAGAGGAGTGGGAAGAGAGCAGATTGCAATGGAATCCCATGTACAATATAAAATAATGCAGTGGCTCTTGAAATTCATGTGCTTCAGGATTACTAAAGGTACTTGTTAAAATGGTAGAGCCCTAACTCCCACTACAAGATGTTGAACCTGTAGGTCTATAAGGGAACCTAGGAATCTGCATTTTTCACTGGCACTCCTGATCCATGGACTACTCCTTAAGAAGCATCAAGATAGTGCTCACGATCCACTTAACACAAAGCCTGGCATGTTACAAGTGCTCAATACTTACTAGCTATAATTATTAAGAATCAGTGCTAATCCCAACTTCATATACTCTACTTAAACTTGACATTTTGCCAAGTGAAAATTGCGCATGGGTTTGAAAGTGTGGTAGCAAGCCAGACCTGGTTTAATGCGAGGAATGAGAAATGAGAAGAGGGATACAGGACAGAGACAGTCTAATTTGTGTCCTTCTAATGATCCCAAAGCCTTTGATGAAAATTCTTGAGCCTGAATTACCACTCCCCATTCCAGAGTATCAATAGCTCTGAAAAGATAGCTCAGGAATATTTGAAATAGTTGTGTATGGACCAGAAATGTCCAAAGTAAAAATACCCAAAACACTGGCAATTTCATTTTTCTGTGTCAGACACTGAAAGCAAAACAAGGCTATTTGCTTTGTAGGGCAAAGCAGGCCCCAAGTAATTAGGGAGCTTTTAAATGGCTGAGTCTACCAGCATTAAAACAATATAGGGAAAGTCAATCTCAAATCTGATTGGTTGCTGTGCTTCTGTGAGTCTTGGCTATTCTGCTGAAGATGTGGGCTCACCACAGGTGGCTGGAGCTAACTGCGTCTACTTAACACTTAGGATCACTCTTCACAATAAATAGAACAGCCCTTCTGGAAATCTGTTTAATTTGCATGCTCCTGAGTATAGGACAAAGCTCTATTGTTTAAAAGCATAAATAGCAAACGCTTTGTTCTTCCAAAACAAGAGGGAAACTGTAGATCTATCCAAAATCACTTGGTCTTAAACTGTGTAAGGATGACAAGAATGAAATATTATTTTAGGCTGCCCAACAGCATCAGTCATTCAATCTCCTCTCCTGACTTCAGAAAACAATGACTCAATATGGCCTTTTTCTGACAGACTACAGCCTTAGGAAAATACTTTTCCTGTATTTAAACCAACAGAAGCTATTCAAAGACCACTTAGTTTTCTTTCTTTGAAGCACGGGCATAGGAACACAGCTGTTTGTACTCATATAATGAAAGGAAAATAGAAACCGTGAATGATTTTTAAGAATCAAAGTATTTTTTTACTCCATCCCAGGTGCTTGACATGTGTTTTTTTGCTTGATTCCCTCAGCGACCTGTAAAATATTGATATTATCATCTCCATTTTACCAAGAGTAAGAGAGGTTAACTATGTTTCCTAAGTACACAGAGCTGATAAGTGGCAGAACTGGAAGTTAAATAAGAAATAAAGGAAAAGTAAAAAATAAGTAAAAAATAAAGTAAAAAATAAGAAAGAAAATAAAATAAAAAACCTCCCATATTTCTATTAACATAATTTTATATAAATGTGATCGTTCGTTTCATAATCTGCTGTGTACCACTAAATATTTTCTCACACCATATGTAAAGCTCTATAAGGTCATTTTTATCTACACAGGATTTCCTGGAAGGTATTTACCATAACTGACTATGCCGGTCCCCCACTGATGAACATTAAAGTTATTTCTAAGTTTTCCCTATGAATAAGCTTTTGCAAATGTATTTTTACATTTATGTAGTTATCTCCTTAGATTAAGTCCCGGACTGAAAACTGCCAAGAGACTGTACATTTTACATTTCAGTACATATCACCCAACCATCCTCTGAAAGGTTGTATCAGGTAACTACTTGAGTGTGCCCATTTCTTCACACTCATAGGCAAACTAGGCTTAACCAATCATTTACATTTCTGCCCAAATGATAGGAAGAAAATGAAAGCATTATTTTTATTTGCATTTCTTTCATCATTAGAGAAGTTAGACATCTTTTCCCATGTACTGGCCTTTGCAATTCTTACAGAAATTAATTACTCCTATCCTTTTTTTACTTTTCTACGAGAGTCTGACTCCAAATTCATTGCAAATGCTTTCTCCTGCCTCTTGCTGCTTTTTCATTGTGCTAATGTATTGGAGACTTTGATCTCTAGCCAAGAAAACTTTGGCAGGGTGATTACTCAAGTTCCATAAAACTTGTTCCAAGGGGAAAAACTAGTTAAGTCTAGAAAGTATAGAAAGCCATAAACTTCTCCTCAGTTGTCTGTTTCAGAAATAGGTCATCATCCTCTGACTTTATCAGCAGTGTCTTATAAGAAACAATGACCTATTCATACTTGTTCTTTGGCAGAGAGAAATTTGGATAACTGAAGAGGGGCAAAGAACAGTTTAAAGGAACATCTCCAGAACTGAAGGCTGGAATGGAGGGAGAACATGAGGATGGATGGACAGACGGACACACACACACACACACACACGCACACACTATCATACTCCAGGCGGAGACAGACCACAGACTCATAGATCATTTGTGCTGAGACCCAGGTTAGAGATGTTCTCACTCTAAGGAAACTGAGGCCCACAGACATAAAGTGACTTTGCTGAGGTCAAGTGGCAAATGGCAGTCCCTTGACTCCCTGAGCAGAGCTCATTCCACTAGACAAAACTGACCAAAAGCAGATCATAGCCCATATTGAGTCTGTAGAGTTTAAAACACTAATTCCACCTCCCATAGTACCTAAATTATGTTGAAAGGCATTATGACAAAAGTACCCTCACATCTAGCCAGAAACTTATACACAGGGAGCCTAGACCACATGCTTGGCCAGCACCTTGGCTGCTAGTGTTGGCTACATCCTGACTGGCTGTGGCCAGCGGCTACAGGGACAATATTAGGCTACCCTCTCACTCCTCTACTCCAGAAAGAATATGACTGAATTTGAAAACAAAACAGGGTCAATATCCAGCTTCTGTGGTAGCCAACTTTTTTTCTTACAAATATCACTTGTATAATTAGCTTAGTTTACGCATCCCTGCCTGTTCAGATTCAGCCAAATCTAAACTCTGAGTCAAAGAAAACTATGCACGGCCATGTCGTGACCCTGCCCTCCCAGATAGGCTTCTACCTTAGCACAGCAGAGACACAAATGTGGCTAAAATGTCTGACAGGAGAACTGGACAAGGGCTGCCTTGTCCTGTCAAGACAGTATAAAATTCCTGCAGAAAAATGCATGGATCAGTAGCCCCACATTCATCCTGCCAAAGTGACCAAAGACAGGTAGCCAGCCAGCTCTGCAGTGGCATTAGCACCTTGTCTGTGGTATTCAGGCTGATCCCATCATGAAGTTCCTACCAAACCTAAAAGAAGGCTATATTCCACCCAGCACAGGTCCTTGGTGGGGCCTAGAAAGGCAGCCTCCTCCACATTTTCTGAACTCAAAAAGCATTTTTCTTAACTCGTTAGACATTCCATGGTCTAACAGAATAAATAATTCACACCGAGACTTAAAGAACAACTGGATGAACAGTCTTGGGAAAAATGGCCTCGGATTCAACAGTGATGATTATTTGGGGCCAGGAGACACTCATGTAATCCTCACAACAACTTTCTAAGGTAGGTGTTTTTATCCTCACTTGATACATAAGGAAACAGAGGAAATAATAAGGAAGAGTTAATTTCTGGGCTCACTTGATCCTTCTACAGAATTTTATGAACTTTTATTGTGACTTTGAGCAGTTCTTCCAAAAGACCGAGGGAAAAGAATGAAGTCTGTCTTGAATGTTAACCTGTCTTGAAGGTTTGTTCCTGGCTGCTGGACCAACTGGCTCCTCTCAGCTTTCTCTCTGGAAAAAAAAAGTGATCTCATGCTTGTGGCTCTCTTAGGGAATAGGATGTTTGCCACAAAAGAAAATTATTTTCAGAACTTAAATCTTATTTTAAGAGAGTCGTATGGATTCCCAGCCATCTTCACTTGGGAAGTCTGATGCTCCTGAATCAAAGATAGACTCTTCCAATAAATTTCAGCAACACTTTTGGTCATTAAAGACTCAAAAAATAAATGAAGAACCAGATCAGGGGAGTTATATTGGTCCAGGACGTTTGTGAACACATGAATATTCAGCAGAGATTTGCTAATTCCTATGGTGTATTTCCCTCATCTCCTTTCAAGTTTTCCTATCAACTGTTATGGTTCCTGGGGTATTTACTTGCTGGCTCTGTAGTCTTGATGGATTACATGCAATAGGTTTTTGTTTCTTGAAACAGTCCTTCAATTTAATTAACATATTTGCTCTTTTTTTCTCTCCAAAAAGGATCCAAAGAAAATAATATCTGATTCCAAGGTTGTAAGTGACACCGTTTGGAAATATTTAAGATTACTTATATGCACCTTACACAAAACGACATTGAGAAAAATACCTAATTCCATAGATTATCCAAGAAGGTATCTGACTTGGTACTAAGCACCTATAGGAACTCAAAAAATACATATTAACTGATTTATAGTCATCAGGATAATAATGATGATAATAACATGTATTTCTAAGGAACTTTACTATTTTCAAAACACTTTCACAAATATCATTTTAAATAAACCCCAAAATCTCACGGAGGTCTAAGAAGGGGTTTTGTGAACATATGTATAAAGGTATATACCCTGGCTTTGCTACTTGTTAGCTATGTGACCTTGGGCACATTATTGAAAGGATCTGAGTCTCAATTTTCTCAACCATAAAACCTGAATGGTAATTATTCCTTCCTTGTAGACTTGATGAGAGATTTAAAGGTAACATGTGCCAAAGGCATAACAGAGTACGTGGCACACGGCAGACATTTAGAAATGGAAATTATTGTTATTATAAACCAGTACTGATCAAATTATTCCCTTCTTACAGTTGAGGCAACTGAGGCTGGGAGAGATTAAATGATCCTGACCTTCACCAGTCACTACAGCCAATAAGGGCCAGAGCTAAGACCAGAACCCAGGTTTTCAGCCCACCAAATGTAATATTCTCTGCTCTGTTTCAAAACCTGAAGTGTGAAAAGTAGAATTACTGCCAAAACAGGGGTGTTGATCTCTGAATCTTGAAAATAGCTGATCTATGCTTTCAGCAACAAATAAGGCAATTAAAATAAAACTCTGTCTTCATGCTAGTGTTGTCAATGGGAAGCAGATTTAATTCCAGAGACTCTCTCTCCTCGTTTCAATGCAGGCAAAATTTTCTAAGGATTCGATGAGTTTTATCTCGACCATCACGTCTTTTTCCAACCTGCTTTCAAAAATTTATTAATTCTGACATTTTGGCATGGGTCCCCTGCCCTTCAACTAATGAATATAAATTCTGAACAAAACAGACCCAAAAGTAAAAGAAGCTTGCCATCTCAGGAATGCTGCTGGAGGTCATCTTGTTTAAATGTCAATTAAAATATGTAGCTGCCATCCAAGTAGATACAGAAAGTATTTTGGTGAATGCTGGATTGGGGGGTAAGGAGATTGGTGAAGTGGGGAGGGAAATAAGAGGTACAAATTAGTAGTTACAAAATAATCATGAGGATGTAGAGTATAATAGCATGGGGAATATAGTCAGGGAATACAGTCACTATAATAACTATGTATGGTATCAGATGGGAATTGGATTTATCAGGGTGATTGTTTTGTAAATTATGTAAATGTCTAATTCCTGTGTCATATACCTGAAATTAATATAATATTGCATGTCAACTATAATTGAAAATAAAAAATATTAAACTGACAAAAAATGTTTACATCGATTACTTGTTTAAATGATAATATTTAGGCTATCTTGGGTTAAATAAAATACATTATTAAAATTTTTTAAATAAATAATAAAATATATAGATCATTCCCCAAAGCAGGAATAAAGATCATTTTAGGACCTGTGTGGCCTCTGACATGTGCCAGGCAGAACTTTTTAACTGCACCTTTTCAGCTCTAGAACCGATCTGTTCTAGAATATAGTTGGGAAGTCTTCTACTTGGAACTTATTTATAATAAGTTACTACATTCAGCATTATTGACAATAATTTGAGATCTGCCTAAGATTAGGAAATTTTCAAAACCTTAGAACAAGAACAAAAACGATGGTGCTCTCTGCAGCAAGCCTAAATGAGCTTCTGTGAAATCGCTAAAATAAACTACTAAAGTTGAGTTTCGCTCACACCTCCATATCTTTTTGATGCTGTTGATAGGATGTCTGAAGTACAGATAGCCATACTAGTATCAATTTAAACCCTACTGGACAAAAATGGGGAAAAGAGAGTTAGAGAACCCAGGACACTCCCTCCCCCAGTACGTGGTAGAAAACAAGTGAAAACATGACTTAATCTATAGACAGCATACTCTACCTGCTAAAAGAACACCAATGTTGTAAATATTTACTTGACACCCTGCCCAGTAATTTAGCCAATCACTGTTCAAAGTCATGAGTAAATTCTCCTTCCATTTCTTTATTCTTGGCTTTATTTTCTTTGCCTTCCTTTTGTCCTTTTGCTTTATGTTCTCTGCATTGCTTCAGTATTCTTTATATTCCTTCCTTTATCTCTCTGTTCTTTGAAAGTGCTTTCAAAATAATCAAGTGCTATAAAAACGTACATTTGTAGCATTATTATTCTTATCATTTCTATTATTTATGTCAAGACATTATTAAATATCCTTTGCATTCTCACTATTGTATCTATAACTAGCTCCTCCAGCTTTTATCTTATCTGGTCTCCTGCAGATTTTTCAGAATATTGCACTACTTATTAATACTTAATTAATAAGTATTAATAATAGGAGCAAAGTTGTGTATCTTTCTATTAACTATTTTTTTTGCTCTGAAAGTATCCAGTGAGTTAGGGAACACGTTTTAAACACCATCTGCAGACAGGATTATTGTACCAAAACTATAGAGGAAATTCCAAAGATAAGAAAGACATGTGACTTGACCTTTGTAAGCTTAGAACCTAGGCAAGTCACACAATGAGCAACTCCAGGGGACATCTATAAGATATACAAGTAACTAGAGTTCAAACAAAGGACCAAGTTTGAGTTAGCCAGATAGAGGTGACCATATAAGGTTTTTTGAAGGTGAACTTCACAAAAGAAAAGAAAGAGATGAGAAGACTAGGGGAATAAGGGCATTCTATTGACCCACCAATGTTATTAAATTTTCTTCTGTAGCCTTTTGCAGTCTCCTAGGGACTAGCTAGTTTTCTGATGCCTTTCTTATTTCTGTTCTGAATATGTTATCAAAAGCTGCTTTGGAAATTAAGAAAGCTCTAATATGTCTTACTTTATACAGTTTTTGTTGTTGTTGTGTGTATATGTCTGTGTGTTTTTCTACAGCCTGCTTCTCTAGTACTTTCAAGTTTTCCAGGTCTTTTTCAGTATGTATTTTTAGCATGACATGTGAAGCCAACATTTTTTAAAAAGCAATTCTGTGGCATCCGCTGTTTGAGGCATGTGGTATAGCACAGCAGCCCAAAGACTTTATTCCAGCCCTCACCAATGAATGCTCTAGGTTGTCCCTCAGTTTCATTCTCTCTGCAGAAAAGATTAAGTTACAAAACAGCCTCTTCCATATTGAAATGGGGACACCAAACCAAAATGATCTAAATTCATTCTGAATCTGTTAGACAGTTGATCAACATCGATAAGTTCCAAGTCTGGAATGTAATTGCTTCCATCATATTTCCCAACAGGTTCCACCTTTTTTTTCACATTTATTAAACATTAAAGTTTACACAGTGACTTTTACTTGAAAATTAAAATTCATCATAGTAAGAAAAAAGGAAGGATGCTTTTAAATGAGCAGCCAATACCACAAGAGGTTCTATCTAATAATTGCATTTTTAATACTAGATAGGGTTTTAAACATGGACTGCCAACAAGAGGGCTAAACGAGCCCTCCCCAACAAAAGCATAAAATACGTCACCTGTCTGCTTGTAGGAAACATGCGTTTTGCTCCAAAACAAAGAATGTAATGTCAAATTTAAATATCTAAATGGAATTAATATATATCTTACATTTGCACAAAGGTGTGCTTAATTCATCACCCCTGAAAGCTAGTATTTCTCGTGAAGGGGGAGAAAAAGGAAGAAAGCTCTGTAAGAAGGGAGACTGAGGCAGCAGGACAGAAAATTCACTTTTTCACATTATTTCCAAAGGCCCATGGTGGCAAGGGACACTTATAGCATTAGCATTATTTATCACCTTCTGTGCAAAACATGAACCTTGTACAATTTGCATGCTTCTTTTCAATCAAATAAATTTAATAAAATCCAGTTTTCACCCATGCGACTGGATTTTTTAAAAAATGACATTGGGGTAAAACAGTCATCTCACTGGCTATCTCTTTCTCTACCTAGCATAGTCTTTTGAATGGAGAATGAAGAGCTCTCAACCTCAGAAAGCATATCAAGATACATTTCCTCCACTAGGAGACACTAAGCTGAGCACTCTATAATAGTCATGGGTACTTGCACACTGCAAGCCAGTGTCACATTTGCCAGTTCTTTTCATCATAGGCTTGATTTATCACATAAATTTTCAAGGCTCAATCCTTATGGGTCTACCCTGGAGCCAACTTCAAAGCCAGATTTTAGATTTATGGAAATGAAATAAGCATAGCATTTCAATTATAAATATCTACTTGAATTCTAATTTATACATAGAAAAGTTCATCCTGGAAATCCTAGCCTTCACTGTCAACTCATAGACTCTCCAGATTTGTTCCTTAGCTTTTTTTTCAAGGTGTCATTTTAATTTGGTTCTGTATGCCCACATATATAAATCAAGTTCTACCATTTTGTCTAATATATTTATCTCTTTACTAGTTGGCAGACTTTGGGAGATATTGAAAGTCACCCTGCCTGGCTTGGAAACAGCCTAGCAGCAGCTGGAGAACCCGCAGAGCCAGCCCAATTTGCATCATCTTCATCAAAGCTTTCAAAATATGGATGTCAGCCTGCTGGTACCAAAGTGAATTAGGGCATCCTCCTCCTGAGAGCATACAGTCTGAGCCCAGATATCAAGCTCTGAAAGGTCTCTAAGCAGAGACAGGCCAACAGGCTGCAGCATTACTGGAGTGCCTGCTTTTATGGAGGAGATAGGAAGTGACACTGTTCCTGACCTGGAAGAATAGAACATGTATTCACACACACACATGCTCCTACATGCACACACACATACACTCTTACTCCTGATATGGGGGGAAATACTTGTGAAATCTCTAAAAAAATAAAAAAATTTTAATGAACACAAAAGTACTACCAAGGCTCTGAAGAGACTATTCTATAAATATTTGGAAGAGACTATTCTATAAACGTTTCTACCTTCTACCTTCCAAAATAAAAAAACCAGATTAAAGAAACAAGAGAAAAAGGGGGAGATGGGGTGACTATATGAAACTGAATAGTGCGCTTCATCTCCCCAACAGATAAGAGGAGGAAAAGGCTAATACTGCCAAAGAAAAGCAGACAGAATTTAAATTAAAAAGAAAAAAATAAAAGATCAGTGAAAGAATAAAAAGAAAAAGGAGAGGAGAAAATCCACAATTGGAAAGGGGGCTAAGTACAAAGGTTTAAGCTGAAATGATACCATGGGAAGAAAAGGGGCTTGTAACTGAACAAATGTGAAATAACTGAGTTTCCATTTTCATCTTCGGCCAAAACAAGTGATGAAACCTTTTGAAATGCAGAAACTAAAAGAACAGGACTTCCCTTAGGTAAAACATAGTTCAAGGAGAATGAATGTTACTTAACATTTTTTCTGATTATAAAAATATATAGTCATTTAAGAAATTTGAAAACTACAGAAAAAAAAAGAATACAAATGAAAGAAACACCTATAATCCCATCACCAAGAGATAACTTCTCTCAACATATGTTATTCTGGTCACATATATACAACTTGTGATTACACTACATATTAGTGATTTTTTTCACATTGCACCTTACCATAGACAGTTTTTCATTATAGTATATCATTTTTAAAACAACTTTTAGACATTTGCTTTGATTTTTAGTTTTCGTATTTTGAACAATAGTGCTGTAAATATTTTCATACATAAATGTTTGTCCAAGTTTCTAATTACCTCCTTAGAATAGATTCTTAAAGGGCATATTTGGTACTTGGTTCAAAAGGTGTCAAATGTATTTTATAGAAATTTTATACTAATTTTTTCTGCCATTGACAGTATAAGTAGGTTTGTTTCAACACACCCATGCCAATAATGAGCATTTAAAAAAATCCTTTACTAAACTGGTAGAGATGCAAAATACAATGTCAAAAATAACCCTAACCCAGTTTACTATTCACTATTTATTTACAAAGTCAATTTCTGAATACGTACGGAATACTTAAACTTTTTAGAATCATGAGTTCCTTTGAGAATCAGATGAAATTAATGAGTCTATTGGAGCTCATACTTGAACAACCTCAGACTGACTTCACATCAGACCTAAGTGGAATTTCTGGAACATAAGCTCATTTGTAAGCCTAGACCCCAACAATTAATTTAAACACATAGAACATACATGGTTTAATGGGAAAGGACTCAACTTGAGCCATGGGACTCAGTTTCTGGTTCTAGTTCTATGTCTAAACATACTTAGGTTCTTATCACACTCTAGGACTTCTTCTCTCTGTAAAACCCTGGAGCTCTAAAATAATGTCAGCCTTCACTGACATGTTGTAGAAAACTGCTCGAAAAATAACCATTTCATGGTTATTTTCTGTACCTTGGCTGGGTTCCTTGATATATTCTGAAACAGCCAGGCCCTTCTCTGATTCTCTTTGACATCTGCTCCAGGAATATAAAGCAATGTCAATACCATTGCTTGCACATATCTCGTTGCCTTCCATGGAGGACTGGGGACTCCTTCAGGGTGCAAACTGGGTCTAACACAACTGTGTCTGACTTACTTGACATATTCACTAGTAAAGTGCTGCTAAAATAAACCAACCTAAACAAAAGAATAGAGTGTCTTCCAAAATTAAATAAAAGTAGCTTCGTTTTGTTTGAGTTGACTATAATTCTACAAAATGTCTAAATATGCGTAGTCATTAGCCATCTTCTCAGCTTAAACAAAATGTTCATACAGTTGATTTTTGGTATTCATAGCAGTTATGTTCTACTAAGTCAGTGAGAACACTGAATTCATGAATACTGAACCATTGCTCTCGAGAAAATACAGAGTTAGGTTCCGGAGAGCCTCTGATCCCAACATTTTCATCAATCAAATAATATATCACCATGTTTTATGTGTGTTTCTGTTTAAAGAGATATATTTTACTTAATATATATTGTCAATCCATTAACATTGAACTCATAGCCAACAGCTCTGTAACTCATGCCTGAACAAAGCTTATCTAATGCATGTATTTTCTCCCTAAGGTACATCACAGCCTTTTTGTGCTGAGGTACATTAGACAACACTTCAGCACCACACTTGGGGGTGCATTTTATACAGCAAAATCACCAGCAAAAAACACAGAAATACAAAAATTGCAGCACTGAATATACCAAGAAGAGGACACTTGTTTATAGTATGAGAGCCAAAACAAGAAGGCAGAACCCTGCTTTGTTACTCAATAAATGCTTATTTTATTAGGCAGGATTCTCCAGAGAAACAGAACCAATAGGATATATATATTATTGATACACACAGACATACACACACACACACACACACACACACACACAAGCTGGTGACCCAGGAAGGCTGGTGGTATGGTTCTGACGACTGAAGGACTAGTGGTATAAGTCCTAGTCAAGGGCAGAAAAATAATGTGTCATATCAGTCAAGGCAGAGAGGGTCAATTCTCCCTTCTTCCTCCTTTTTGTTTGATTTAGGCCCTCAACAGATTAAGTAATGCCCACCTTCACTAGGGAGTGGGAAGAATCTGCTTAATCAGTCTATCAATTCCAAAGTTAATCTTATCTAGGAACACCCTCATAGACACACCCAGAAATAATGTTTAACCAAATATCTGGGCACCCTGTGATCCAGTAAAGTTGATACATAGATTAACCACCACACTTGTTAAATTAAGAATACAGAATTTATTATGTGCCATTGGCTCATATGTTTGCTAAATATATATCTTCACAAACTCCAAAGAATAAAGTGCTAGGTTATTTTAAATTATTTATTTTATAAGGAATCATTCTCCTACCAAATATCATCTGCCAATACAACATATTATTCTATGAATAAACTTAGCAGGCAATATTATGCTATAGAAATTAAAGAAATTAGTAATAATAATGGCTGCCATTTATAGAGTAATACTAACTCATTTATTTTCCTTTATTCTTAAAACAGCATTGTAAGGTACAAATTAACCTCCTTTTACAGATAATAAAACTAAGGCTTGAAGAGTTAGAGTAATTTTTCAAGGATACACAACAAGTAAGTAACAGAGATATTATTTGAGCCCAGATTTGTCTTACTTTAAAACTCATATTCTCAACTGCTACATTATATTTTAGTAGATTTTAGTATAAGAAAAAAATATTTTAAAAGTAAGAATTTAGTAAGCACTATATTAATGTTAAAAGAGGTTCATTTTGCAGCCAAAATACTCCCTAGGAATGAAAAAGTTATAAATCAAATGTACAATTATAGATCTATATACTCAGTAGAAAGGTGTCACATTTATTTTTCCAACAACTGATGTCCAAAATGAAAATATTCAATGAAACATACCTAACCAATAACCACATAAAAAGAAAATTGTAAATGATCAAGAAAGCTAATACAGTACAAGGCAGAATCTTTTGGACTAACTTCATAAATAAAAAGAACATGGAATAGTATTATATGTGTTTCTTAGAAAAAGCTTTGCTCTGAGACTGTGACCATCAAGTTCAAGCAAGACACATATATGTGTGCTTTTTTGCATTATCTTTGCATACTTTTACATTATTTAACTTAAGTTTACATATGTTTTATTCTACCTCTGTCTTTTAGAGAGTTATAAAAATACTTCCTAGAATATGTTTCAATAATCTTGGAATGTTCTTTAGTCTCCATATTAAACAAATACTTTATGTTAAGTAATCAGATACTTGATTCCTTTGATCATCTGCACTTAAGGTGCAGAGTTTTAAAAATTTTATGCTAAATATCTATAAACTTTAAATGCCATGAAAAATAGAACTAGCTTGAGCTATACACACACAAACATATGTACATGTATATAAAAACCTTGATGTAAAAATTTGTTTCTTATTGTTGATTACAGTCAAAAATATTTGAAAAACCATGCTTTGGAAACTATTTTTCAACAGAATTCTAGTTGTCATTACATGTTACAACACCTGGTATGTACTAAATGAAAATGGATTAAATACTCCAATAAAATGACATAGGATGGATGAGTGGATTTAAAAATATGATCCACCTATATGCTGCTTTCAAGAGACTCACTTCAAATCAAAAGACACATACAGACTGAAAATAAAGATGTGGAAAAAGATATTCCGTGCAAATAGAAATGAAAAAAAAGCCAAAGTAGCAATACTCTGACAAAGTTAACTTTAAAACAAAGAATGTAAAAAAAGACAAAGAAGGACATTACAAAATTATAAAGGGATAAATCCAAGAAGTGGATGCAACAATCATAAATATCTATGTACCCAACATAGGAGCACTGGTCCCTTTGTGAAAATCATTGTAATTTTGTTTTTTGTGCACTTTGGCCTTTCAGACTTTCCCTCAGTGGTGGTCACCTACCACCACATCTGTTTCTCCATCTTTCCTCTCAAGAACCACCCTGGCAATTTGCTCTCTCAGCTCCCTTGGTTCAGGACCACCATCTTCCTTATGACATCTCCCGGCCAACCTCAGCCAGGGTGTAAGCAAAAGAAATTGGGGTGTTGAGACATGAGGAGAGCAGCTTTAATCTGAACTCCCGGGCTTATGAGACCCCAACCAGAAGAAACCTTGTAGGTCAAACATCTCCATATGACATACTAATTAGTGAAAGAGATTTAGAATTAGAGCAATAACAATAATAATGATAATAATAATATTAATGAATTAATGTTTATTGAGCATCTATTTTATGCCAGGCATTGTTCCAAGCATTTTACATGAATTAACTCATTTAATTTTTACAGTAACCCTAAGGTAGGTAATGTTATCCCCATTTTGCAGATAAGGCAAATGAAGTACCGAGTGTTTAAGCAACTAGCACATAGTTGCACAGCTAAAAAGTTGTGAAGAATATAGAAAAAGGAGAATTAAAAGCAAACTATGAAGTAATCAAGAAAGAAGAAAATATTGAATTATCTGCTTGACGAAATGAGACCATGATTTTTCAGGATATCTTTAGTTTGCCTTTAGTTAGAACTACAAGAGTTCACATACACTCAAGATAAGCTTGGATTTAATTGCCTTTAACTACCAACTTTTGTGTGGCATTTGTGGAAATCACCAATGTCAATCTCAGAGTTTTTTCCTTAAGAAAGATATTGCTTTTTTAACTTCCAAACTACAGTCTTCATAATAAAATGTTAAAAAGTTTCTAGGGACTCACCAGGACGCTAAACCAAAAAGCAAGAAGCCTTAACATCTGATGACTAAAATTTACCCTTCTTATTTGAGACAAGTTAGTCCCCTACCTTATTTTGGGAAACCCAGGAAAAACGCTGGTAGACAAAGGGTATTGTGAAGATCAAAAAACTAAAACACTTAATAGATGTATCCAAAATCACTGAGAGAGCAAGGGGAGTCATCAAGTCCCAAAGCCAGTGAAATACCCATGTTAGAAATAAAGCAAACATCAAACAGCTAGGCTAAATTTTGGTGATGAGAGAGTGCTTTCTCCACTAAGCTTTTCAAGGAACTAAAAAAAATATATATCTAAATATCACTCCAAGCTGGGAAGATAAGGAGATAGATTACTGTTAATAGCTCTTACGAGCAAATTTAAATTACTTATTAAAAAGAGAGTGAAATTTCTGCCTGACATTTAGACATTGCTTATGTGATGTGCACTGTCCCTTTAGAGCCTTGACCTAAATTTAGTAGTTTAAAAAGAACTAAGTCTCTTCTAAATGCCAGCTGAGAACTTATTTCTCAGACCCTTTTCATCCATAACAAAACACTGAGAACTTTTTTAAAATTTAAAGACAAAAAGGTCAGAAAGTTTAAAAGCAGAGTATAGTCTCTCCTTTCTAACATGGCCATTTGGCTAAAATCCATGAAAATGAAAGAGTTAAAATTCTGTGCTGTTTAAGAACAACCAGTTGACCTTTAAATATGCTGGTTTGAATCCAATCACCTTTCAACAAGCATGAAATCTGGCACAAGGCGTACTAACACACCAATTATTTTCATAGTGTACATGACGGAGTTCACAGCATCCCGTTTAGAAAAAAAGAATAAATGTTCACTTTTCAAAAGCCAGACTAAGAGGCTGAGTGTCTCTGTTGATGAGTTTGTCCTTTAGTAACTGTCTCCAAACATGCTGTTGGAGAAGGCATTTTCTTGAAAAAGTACAGTTCCTTAAAGAAAATAACTTTTTCAAGGTGTTTAAATTCTGTTATGTGAATCGTTTCCCCCAACTTTTAGCACATGAAAAGTAAAAATAGCTGGGAAATAATTATTTACTATGCTCAGTTAAAAACTTTGCATGCCATATATGTAAGAGGAAAACTTTACACTCTCAGTGAAAGAGTAAAATGCTGAATCTTACTCTGAGCAAATGTGTTAAAATTCATGGATTAAATACCAATTGTTGAGTGTCTACTTCCTAAAACGAGTCTTTGTTTTTCAAAAGTAACTCCTATGAGTCTCTTTTAAGTGGTGATAGTCCCTCATGTCTTCAAAATATGATTCGGTCTTCGAAATTCTGTTACAGGCTTCTTAAGAAAATATTGTTTGGCTGTTTAGGTGCGATGTGCAGAGACAGACACCCTCTTTGGAGAACTATGTCATACGGCCAGCCTTTAGCCAATTGCAAGACCACGTTTTTATCACTTTCTTTGTTCTCTATCTCCAGGTCCCTTCTGTGCCTCACCCCAACCCATTTCTGTCAACCAGTTACAAGGAATATTAACCCCACGCCTGGACCATGTTTGAGCCTAAGTGTATGTTTTTTCTTTGTTTAATCCTTTGCCTTAGCACTGACACTCCTGAGAGTTCTTCCCAAATCTCAAAATCCTCCTCTCTTGGCATCTCGTTCCAGTGAGAGACATCTGCTGGCCATGCCCATGTTTGCCAGCCTCTCCTTTCTATAATATTTGATTTCCCCTCATTCAGTCCCTGTCATTTGTGAGTCTATAAAGAGAACAGACAGGTCTCACAGCAACGTGGGCAGTGGCCCTAGGCCAGCCACTTCTGCTTTGGGGCTGAGGGGGGGAAGGGCTTGATTCAGGAAGGGAGAGGACCTCCTGGCTTGGGTACTACTCACAAACCATCAAGAAAACATCTGCTAGCCTGAGTCCCTGGCACAGAAGGCCCCTTGGAGTTTAC
The DNA here is from genome assembly GCF_000325575.1 of Pteropus alecto. Taxonomy (NCBI): domain Eukaryota; kingdom Metazoa; phylum Chordata; class Mammalia; order Chiroptera; family Pteropodidae; genus Pteropus; species Pteropus alecto. The sequence continues at coordinate 2,158,340 of NW_006431912.1, forward strand.
TGTCTATCAAGACAATTTGGTTACATTTATAGTCCTGAGGACTCCTCCAAAATCAAACAGACCCTCCAGGAGCTCTGGTAGAGCAGAGTCATCCTACAGACATGCCAGGCAACACAGGCAGCCAAGCCTTCCATGGGCCTCACTCACTGCCCCATCCTAATTTTCACTGGTTCTTAAGAAGTAGAGCTCCCTCACTAGCTTCTTCTTAGCAGCCACTAACTTCAATCCCATTTTCCTACCTCCGTGACTGATTTGATATTAAGTCCAGATATTCATTATTGATCCCAATTCATAGCTGATTCTCCACTCTTTATTTGCCTTGCCAAGAATTGGGGAGCAGGGGACATGAAGTGTCTTTTTGCTATCATCTCCAGCTCAATTGCCAACAGAAAAACTCAAGTCACTCAAGTCCAAGGTGTGAACTGCCACCAGGCTCACATCTGACTTCCTTATTCTCCTAGCATTCAGTGAATGACTCCCTCAGTCACATTGTCCTAAAGTCTGAAACAAAATAAGAGCCAAAGCCCTATATACTTGAAGAATTGCATGGCAATACATATAGTTAACATTTAGTATTTTATTAATCAGGGTACACAATTCTATGGAGGATGAAATCGATCAGGTTTCCCAGCCCAGCTACCATTTCCTCTCCTTTCTGTCAGCATCCTGCACAGTACAACTGTCATCAGAAAAGCAGTGTGGTATTGGGAAAAATAAAACATGAAAGACCCAGAGATAGAAGACTGAGGATTCAGTCTCAGGGTTATCATTAACGGAGAGACTGGCCAAGTCACTAAAGCTCACTGAAACCTCGGTTTCACCTTCTGTAAAATGGGAATTGTGATATTCACCTCACAGGATGCTACAAAGAAAGCAAATGAAAGAATGAAAGTGAACATAATTTTGAATTATAAACAGAGAAAGAGAAAAGAGGGGAGGAGGAAAAACTGAAATGATCTGCCTCCCTCACCCTTTCATACTAGCAGGTAAAATAAAATGTTCAGACAGGAAATAAGGGAGATAATTCAAAATATAATATTCTTTGGAACCGTCAAAGTGAGAAGCCACTGTAACCTCCAAACTGATCAAGAGCTCAGTCTGAGCAGCTTGTTTTGAACCTCTGAGTTCCTGGAGCACTGCACGGAAGCTCTAGGTCTGACCTGCAGGAAAAGACCAAATGCTTTCTCATTTCACTTCCTGTAATATAAAGATGAGAACAGCTGAAGGACAAACTTTGAGAGAGGGGTGAGATAAACACCTCAGACCATGAACTTACTTTATCCCCATGGCAGATCAACTTCAGGAGAAATTTCCAGCTTTGTGTTTTCTGCGTGGTCCCACCCGAATGGGAAGTTCTGCTCAGAGGCCCAAAATAGAAAACAGGAAGTTAACAGAACTGATTTTTCTAACTCCTCCAAAGCGAATCACTGTACTTGTTATGAATGAGAACTACAGTAAGGTGTAAACCTCCTTTTTGAAAGGAGGTTACATGTTGATTTGCCAATTGTGTATGGAAAACAGTCTATTCCAAGGAAGAAAAGAATAATCCATCAGCTTCCTTCCTAAATGAAGTGAGAAAGCAAAGCTGGATTGACAGTGAAGTAAAGGCTACCTGGGGTGTTCCCATCAGAATCAAACTGCCACTAAAAATAACCAAGTGCCCCATTTCGAAACAAGACACTATTCTCTGAGCTGGTTCCGCTGAAAGCACTTTTCTTGAAGGGAGAGTGCTAAAGCGACTCCCTTCCCAATATCCTCATTAGCATTAATGGTATCAATATTTTCTTAGTGTCCCATGTTTGAAACTTTCAAGTTCAGATGCCAAGCTCCACCCACTTCAGCCAGTTTCTATCATATACTGTCAGTTGCGTCTCATTTGCATCAGGCACAAAGTCAGCTGGTTCTCCTGTCACAGCTAAACTCCCGTTTGCCACACCTTGCAATTTCCTCAGTCATCTCTGGTCTGGATCTTAAGCACCCCAGTCTTCTTGCCTGCTCTCCTTCACAAGACTGCCAGATGAACCTTTCCAACATGCTGATGGCTAACATTAGGGAACTGCTACAAGGGCTACCACAGTTCCCTAATATTTATCAAATCTAAATTGTTCACAAGTAGCCTCACCACAACTAGAAAGTGCCTGAGCCTGGGTGCCAGATGCACTGTGTAAGAACATATCGAAGGTAAGCTTTACTACTAATTGGCTGTGTGAATCTGAACAAGTTATAAAGCCTCTCTGCACTTGTTTCCTCCTTTGAGAAAAGAAGACAATAGCACCTATCTACATAGTGATTAAAGATTAAATGACATAACACATCAAAGTGGTCCTAGTGGGTTTCAATAAGAATAATGCTTATAAAGTGCTTACTACATTCCAAACCCTGTTTGAGCGCTGTACATGTGTTCATACATGTATTATTATTACCTTCATCTTGCAGAAGAGGAAATTGAGGCAGGAGAAAGTGAAATCACTGAAACCACATAATGACTCAGGACAAGAACCAATATTTAAACGCAAGCAGTCTGACTCCAAAGCCTCAACTCTTTGCTGTCACATCCCATTTAGGCTACTTCCCCTTCTGTCCAGCTTTTACCAGCTAACACAGTCCACGTGCCCATCCCAGTCCTCCCCATCTGTCCAGGCTTCACTCCATATTCCAGTCTCCCCTGATGGATGCCATACTGCATTTTCTCTCTAATCTCACCTGATACCTTAAAAGGAGCAGTTATAATGCATTTTTTCTGTATCAAGTATGCCATCTCTCTGCTCTTTATTTTGCCTTCCCTTATACATCAGCTCATAATTGTTCTCCAGTTCTTTCTGTAATCTAGTCCTAGAAACTGCATCAGAAAAATAGACCACACCTCCAAATTCCAAGATGTTCCAAAAGAAACATGTTATTTACACCAACACCCCAGTTGCCATTACCAAGCCAAATCCCCTGACTTCCATTTAATTACCCAGCAAGCATTTACCAAGCATCTGCCATGTTCATTTTGATAGGTGAAGATTGCATGGACTCTGCCTCTAGGCACTTACAGCCTAATGAAGAGATCATGTTTATATAGAAATTTGTAATAAGTTACGGTAAGTACAAAATGCATGCTGCTAATAACATCTCCATCTCTGGTTCTTCTAGCTCTTGCATTTTCCATGTCCTATTATTCACCAAGGCTGTGACTGTCCCTTCCTTTCCATCTCTGCTGCCATCCTGTGGTAACTTGCTCCCTACCTTGTTCCTGAACTGCGGTCACTTCTCATCTTATCTCACCGCCTCATTCTCCTGCCCCTCAAAACCAGCCCCCCTCCTGCTGCCTGATAACCTATGTTGTCACTTGCATATTCAAAAACCATAGAGGTTGATGAACCAATAGCAAAGAACCTGAGCCTGAACAAGCAAAGCCACCTGGGAACTAACCCAACTTTCTGTCTTTCCTTCGTTCCATTCCCCTCCACGTATATAACACTTCACCTCCCATACTATATCCAAGAGAGAATTCCTGTAGTTCTTCAAAAATGATTTGCCTTCCTATTTCCTATTATTCCCTGTGCCTGTGCTGCTTTCCCACTCCATCAGCTCATTATTATCTCTGAAATTCAGATGCTTCTCCAAGGCTCAGGTAAAGTTAAGTTCTCCATGAAGGCTTCTCTCATTCTCCCACAATGTGTTATAGTTCCGTTCTCTAATTTGCTTTAGTCATAAACTTTAATTCTATGTTGCATTATAGTCATTTGTAAATTTTATCTTATGGTCTCTGTATCTTCAGGACAGTATTTTGTCTTTATCATCTTTGTTCAATACAGCACCTAGCAGATTGCCTCAAGCATAACATGTACTGAATAAATAATGAATATGATCCTTATTTTTCATATGTGATATGATGGGAGAAACATCTCCTGATAACTCAAGAAGAAATCCAAGTTTTTTCTTTTTTATTATCATCAAATCATTTATTTAACAAATCTTTTTTCATTCCTAGGTAACATTCTAGGTAATAAAGGTACAAAAATAAAGACACAAATGGCCTGCAGTCAATAAACATACATTCTCTACCAGGGAGATTAGCACATAATACAAATAATATAATAAGATACATGCAAAATAATATTAATTGCAAAATTGTAGCACTTCTACCACCAACTAGGTATGTGACCTCGGGCAAATCACTTACTCTGTTAGGTATGTGTTGATAAGTATAAAACTAAAATTCATAGGCAGTCTATGAATTTATGATTCTAACAATTGTATAGCCTGCTCTGCTGATGAATGGCCTTTCCATGTTAGTAAGTGCCAATTATTAGTAATTATTAATGCCAATTATTAATGCCAATCATTTCTAGAGAAATCAAGTATTCAGCAATCAAAGAAATGTAAAACGAGCAACTGAAAATGATAGAACACCCCAAAATAATTTATATGTGCTTTACCAGCACCACTAGATTAATAAACCAGTGAAATTCGAGGCCATGGAATGCAGGGTATGTATATTTGGGCTCCTCCACCAGCATATGAAGACTACTGTAAGGTGACCCTCCTCCACCAAACTCCAAAAATGGAAATTAGATCACCCTCCAAGTTTCATGATTCAAATTATTTAAAAATTAATAATCAGAATAGTCATATGTTTTATCACATTAAAGAGAGTCAGTGGCTCCCAAGCAAGCAGAACTTGCCTTATAATATAATTGAAAACACTCGAATCTCATTTAAAAAAAATTACTCAACACAAAGAGTGGTTACCACTCATATAATCATAGGAAAGTGAGACCACAGAGGCAAATGCAGACAGTGCTCACGCAAGCTCTCTCCAGGAGAGGAGTCTTGACCAGCAGATTTTGAGTTTAACCTTTCTCAGTCAAGGCTATTCCTAAGACAGAGGTGAATGTCCCACTTTACCCCAGTATAAGACATACACGTCATTTAGTGGACTCCTCTAGCTCTGATTCTGAGCTCATCAATCCTGATTATTGATCGATTTACTCTAAGATCTATCTCTTGGAATAGAATATGATGGTCAAGCTGATGAATATCTTGTTTTTTGCGACAGTTGTCTTTGTCATCACAAATTAATATGTCATTCTCATTAACACATGAGTCTCATTAACTGCTTAATATGAATGCTCACCTAAGAAGCAGATGCCCTCTCAGTAGGCTCACAAAAATCAAGTTTCTGGACCTGAAAGGCTGAAATCTAAACCTTGGAACTTAGAAAATTCTGCTGCAAAGACACCTTCTAGGGGCTCCAGAAAGACAGCTGGATTCCCTTCTTTTAGCGACTTACTTTCCTGTTATACATGCCATGTACCCTTTCTTCAGACTCTTCTAGTTGATACTTAAATTCGGTAAAAACCAGGCTTCTTTTTCCTGTGTACCACGGAGTCTAATTGGGAACAATGCTTTGGTAGGCATGAAAGAGGCTCTCCCCTGAGCTCTCAAATTGTGCCACAAGTATTTACCACAGATGATTGGAAATGTATGTGTGCAAGTTCGTCTCCTCTCTGTGAGGTGGGCAAAGACTTCTTTGTGCTTGTCTCTGTATCCCCACACCTGATGCCTGGCACATCTAAGGTATTCAATAAATACTTGAGAATGAAGCAATCAGAGAGTATCATACAGAACTTATTGAGAATTTATACATGCTAAATTTAGAACTACAAATGATATGGTTCCTGTCCTCGAGTAAAATCAATGAAAACCTTAAGACTTGAACTATGAACCATGATTTGGTCTTCGGTATGGGTCATTATCAAAGAAAAACAACTTGGCAACCAAAAAGTAACTTTAAAACAACAAATTCTCTTTTTCCATTTCTCAAAAACTGTGAAAGGGCATCTTCATCCACAGCAACAATTTATAAAGCCCTCTTCTTGTCATACGGTTACTTTACATCACTCAAGCTCTTTCTATGCATCTCTCTTCTTTAGATCTTCCCACGAAATCTCCTTTCCTAGACCTAGTCTTTAAACCTCAGTCCTTCCAATCCTCCTTTTTCCTTGATTCTGCATCCCAAAAGCCCAAAAGTACTGGTCTGGCAATATCAAACCTTGCTTGAAATGTAGAGATGGAAAAAAAAAAATGAATAAGCAAAATCAAAACCATTCTTGGTAGGCAGTGATAGAAAAACACCTCAAAACTATCATACATTACAAATGATGTTCTGCTCATTTATAGATACAATTCAAAGGGTTAAAACAAATAGGATAGTACAAAGAAAAGAAAGTACTTAACATTTTTTAAGCATTCACAATATTTAAGAGACTTGTGATACTCAATCACAAAATGTTTATTGAGCACCTACTATAAGAATTGTTTTGGAAAGAATACTGTGTCAGGAGTACCCAAGACCACCCCTACATTTGGACATTTACTAGAACTCACAAAACTCAGCTTATAGTTGTATTTAACAGCTAAGATTTTCTACAGCAATATGGTAAGGATACACAGCCAGATCATAAGGAGAAGAGACACAGGGAGAGCTCTATCGGATCCCATATATAGATTTCCTTACACACTCTCTCTCTCTCTCTCTCATGAGAGATTACACAGAGAACACATCCTTCAGCAACAAAAATGCAGCAACGTGCGTGGGATGAATCAGCCTGGTGAAGCTCCTTAGAAACTCAGTGCTAGAGGATTTAACTGGGGGGTGATCATGCAGGCACCCACTGCCTAAAAAATTTCCAGAGTCCCAGAGGGGAAGCAAGAGTTAAGCATAAACTGTACTGTTTGCACAAAACTCTAGGCACAATGATTCACACTTAACAGTTGACTGTTGACTAAAAGCACTTTGAGAACCAAATTCCTAGATGTCGACCAAGGCTAACCTTGCAAGCAGGTCTTTCTAAGGGTAGCAGCCTCAGGCCTGCTATGTT
>NW_006431912.1:2165278-2173681 GCF_000325575.1 Pteropus alecto
TACTTGCCCTTGAGGCACTTAACATTTAGAGAAATAAGATTTATACATAAAACATGCAAAGCATGCAGTAGGTATAACATGCTGGATAACACCAAAGCAACATGTCCCAAAATGTCCTCTAGACCATCTTTATCATAATCACCAGGGTGCTTGTCAACCTAGTAGCTAGAACTCAAAGCATCCTAAGAAGTAGAAGAATGGACATCAGTCAAAGCCACAGAATCAGATGAGATTATAGAAGGTCTTGAATATCATAATGAGAAACTTAAATTTCATTGTATAGCCATGGGAAACCACTGAAGGCTTCATTTTTTTCTTCGCCAACTAATAATAAGATCAAATAGCATTGTACATAGTAGGCCAAGAAACCAGAACCTTGGAAAGAAAATAATCATAACTAATATCTAAGGACTGCTCACTAGGAGTTAGACACTGTCCAACATGAATCTTTATGTTGATCTTCTAAAGTAGGTGCTATTGTCCCATTTTATTGAAAAAAAGTTTGTCCAATGTCACACAATGAATTCAAACCTAGAGAGCGTGATTCCAGAACTCATATACTTACTCGTTAGTCAACAGACCTGTGTAACAGAAAGTCAGGACAGTAGAAAAAGAAACGAGTGGCCATGGCAAGGGAGAGGAAGCAATCATGGGTAACTCCTGCACTTGTCTTTCCTCCGTTTGCACACTTTATTCTAAGGCGATAGGCAGAAAATCATCCTCCAAAAATAGTATAAGATTGAAAGAGAGAACTAAAACCAGGTTTTGTCAAATTTTTCTGAATGAGATGAGAGGTGAAAAACAAATAGGAGTCACAGCTTCTTCCTGACCCAGATAGAGAGTAAGAAATAAAGTTCCATGTTGTATCTCAATATAAAGAAAGGAACGGGCAACTGGTGGCATCCTTTTACCTTTACTATCTCAGAGAAATGTATACTGTGAAAAATATTCCTTCCTGTTTACTTCCTCCTGCCAGAATACAACTCCAAAATCACTTAATAACTGAGACTATAATTTTTAAGACATCTAAAATTAACACTCCAGAATCATCACAGATACATTTGTTGATCATTTGATTGCATAAACTGTTTAGGAGATTCTAGAGTAAGACACTAACCCCCAAGGGCTTTAGAGGACACAGTGCATTGATAAATACCTATTTTGGTTCTTCCTAAAACCCAGAATTAAGCAACAAGGCATAACAAGCTACTATTTATAGAGAATTAATCTGTTGCCTCACTTGTCATTAGGCAGGAGGCCAAAGGCATTAAAACAAGCTGAAATCGATATACCAAAATAACTCAGTCCTCGGGTACTGATCTTATCATGTTGAAAATGACTCTAAAATCTTTATTAGCCATTAACATAACTTCTAAGCAAGCTGTCTACATCTCTCCTACTCAGACTTCCTATCAGCCAATTCAAGCACTCAGAAGTATGGCCAAGAAATGACAAAGAGGAACAACCTGAACAAAACCTTCAAAACCTTTGACACCACCCAGATAGTGTCAATGTACCCTGTGGAATGTACCCGGCTATTGGGGAAAATTCTGATTCAGATATCCAGTTGAGTTACAGCTTGCTTGAGAATTCTTTCCTCCTAAGAGGTACTGCCAGTAAAAAGTTATTTGTTCATTTATAAGTTACAGCACTCTGACATGGTATGAAAGAATGAAAGGAGACATGACTTGCCTTCCAGGAATCTCATGAGAAAGATGGGACAGACACAGATAAAAAAAAAACAAACAAACAAACAAAAAACAATATGAATACACCCAGGTAAATATTTATGAATGTTGATAAAAGCCTGGGTCATGGAAGTCGAATGGCCAAGGTTTGAACCCTAGCCCCACCAATCACCTTCTTCAGCAAGTTTTGTAACCCTCTCTAAGCCTCATTTTCATTTTTCCGAAAATTGAGTTAATAATACTCGACTTGAAGTATAGTTGTTGTGAGGAGTTAGTAATATAATGAACATAGAATACTTAACACATAAAAGGAGTTCGGCAAATGTTAGCTGCTATTATTATCATAAAATGATTTTTCTGTTGTCTTTATGACATGACAACTCTTCCTGCCACCATGACTACCCTCCTCTATATTTTGCCCCGTACCTTAAGGAGGCTCCCAGGCTGCTTAAAGAGGTCCAGTCCAGATGGAATAAGTTCTCTCCAGCAGGGAAGCGAGGAGGCTCATGGTTTGTCAGAAATATCAAAGAAGATTTTCAGATGGAAGAGATGGCTATATAGGGAAGGAAGCACAGCCTAGATAAAGCAGATAAATCAGTTTGTTCTAAATGGTTTCTTGAGCTGAGGAAGGGCACATGTTCACAGGTCATATGATTTTCAGAGCTGGAAAGTGCCTTAGAAATCCTTAAGTTACTCAAAAAAAATGCCACAAAAATGGCATTTGTGGAATTTTGGATAGCCACAAAAATCATATGCCTTCCTCTAAGTGTTATTTGAAATTTTGAAATAAATTCAGTATCAAGAGAAAAGAATAAATGGATGCCATAGTATCTTTGAAAAAAATTTTATTTCTGATCTTGAAAGATACATATTTTTTCCTCTGATCATGTGGCAATTGCATAAAACTGTGAGCACAGAATCTGCTTGCTCACCACCAGCTTCTCATTTCTAAGTAATAGGGAAAACAGAGCCCGATGTAGGTTTCTTTCGATGTCAAATTTATTTGCTGCTTTATTTTCAAATGTCATAGGTCACCTTCATCCTGACTCTGATACATCCCATATGAGTCCAGGGCAAAGGGACCATGAGACTCAAGTAACTTCTCTTAGACACACAGTGAATGGGCAAAGGAGAGAAACAGGAATCCTGCTAATGAAGAGGAAATTCAGAGGAGGAAACAGAAACGACAGCGAGGGCTCAGAATAACTTGCTGTGGAAAATCAAGTGATGTGGGCAGCTAATTAGATTTGAGCAAGAAAGGAACTTAAGAAAAATGAAGTTTTAGGAAAAGCATTCTTGCTGCTGTAGATAGAGCCCAATAAATTAATTGTGTCAGATTCCTTATCTCGGCACCTTTTGCTACAGAATCTAAAATGAAATATCAACAAAATATATATTTAAAGAAAAAATCCAGTTGTAATCTTTTTCATTTGAGAAATTTTTCTATTTATGATCTGTGCTTTACTCATTTTAGAATAAAGTTGTTTTTTTTTTTTCTCTCAGTTGGTTATAACAAACTTACAGGCTCAGTGGCTAAAAAAAAAATTCTGTTTTGTTTTTCATTTCTTTTTAAAGACAGAAAGTTACAAACTGAGCATGCAGGTGCTTGGAATTTTTTGGGTGTTGCCCAGGTCAAAAGTAGAATTTCAGTCCTGCTTCCCTTGAAGACATCTTCTTGCTTCAGCAACTTGAAGACACTGAGTTCTCCTTAGCTTAGATTTTCAATTCAGGGAACTGAGGGCAGAGCATTTTCTCAGGAAACACCTCACATTTGAACCTTTCTTTACTTCCCAGGACAACTGTGTGCATATTGACCTAGTACAGACCTGTGTTCTTGGTAGATTCTCAGCAAATGTTTGATGACAACCCTGGCCTTCAAGACTCAGCTGCCACTCTAAGTTTTCATAGCCTTTTCCCAGAGGAGACGGGATGAAAAAAAGAACTTCAAGACTGAAATTTATTCTGCTTAGCCTCTGCTACTTATCAAAGGCTTCGCTGATGGGAATACTCATAAAAGACAACATAAATACACCCAAGTTTGAGTTCCCATGTGAAACCAAAGTCAAATACACTTGCCTTCCATGCGCTGACCAATAAACTGCAGCATTTTCTCAGAAGAGAGGACATCTGTTTGTTCTTGGAGACATAGGAAACAGGCAGGGATGTGGGGACTCCAGGTTTCTATATAGGAAGGGATTGGAGCAGGAAGCTACCAAGAAGAGGAACCTAGGGACCTTTGCTTACAACTGTGGTTTGCAAGCACCCTGCTATCGCACACATGGCATGGTTATTGCAGCTTCTTGGGTTTTATCAGGAAAGCAGCTTCAGCTGGTGGTTAAGTCCCTTCATCCAAGCCACTGCCAGCCTTCCCCTGGAGAGTAAAGAAGAGATGAAAGGCCATTGTGGGGAATCTTGGAAAATGGTGAAAATCTTTGATTTGTCTACTCTGGTATGAATCTCTGAGGTGTCTCAAGCTGTTTAGATTCTGGGAAGCTTCCTGACACAGGCAATTTAGTTCAGAGCCTGTATCAGAGTGATCCAAGCAGATCACTCCACACCCATCTTCAGCATGTTTTACCTTATTCATATCCTATGTTGGGTTTGAAAAAAAAACGAATTATTTTTTGAAGAGATAATATCATAAATGGTACAAAATTCAAAAGTTATACAAGAAAATACTGTGACATAAAATACCCCTCCTCACCTCTCTTAGTCACTCAACAGCTGTTACAGTTTCTTGAATATACTTCCAAAGCTGTTCTATATATATACATGTATATATGTCCATGTATTTTTATGAAAAACTTACATGACATATATAGAAGAGCACTTTTCAAACGTTTTATTGTGATCCACCAAAAAAAAAAAAAAAAAGTTTTCTCTCTGTCCTGTTGAGGTAGCTATTTATGACCAGTATTAGAGAGCTTTAAATCATTTCAACTTTATAAAATGTGTTTGAGCATTTATGCTTCTCATAGCTATTATGATTTAGATTTTTTTCTGGTGATTCTTGCTCTTTTATTTTTCCATATAAACTTTAGAATCAGCTTCTCTGGTCAAATGGTCCTTTCTTGCATTATGTTTTGGTAACAATTGTTATTGTTTTCTAAATATTCTGCAATTTCAGTTTCAAAAATTATTTTAAGACTGTAATTTCCAGGAGGTAAGGTTTTTCTTTTTATCTTTATTATTAATTTTGGATTTTATTGCAGTCATCAGAGGATATATCTATTTTTATTTTAGAGAATTTGTTGCATTGTTCTTCGTAGTTTATTATGTAGTTGTTTTTTGTGACCGCTCCACTGATACTTGAAAGGAAATTGTAATGTTTTCAGATATACAGCTTGATGTATATCTATTAGAGCTATCTTAACTAATTATGTCATTTAGAAGGTTCATATTCTCACTTGTTTTTTTACTTTACCTGTCAGTAGTTAAGAGATAATAATTAAAGTTTTCTATTAATAAAGCATTTCTGTCTATTCCTATATTTCTTATAACTTTGGCACCATGTTTTTCATGGCAATTTATTCATCACATTAATTACATCATCAGTTACATCCTTTACTATTATCAACTGCCATTTTTTTCTAACAATGCTTTTTGTTCTGAATACAATCATTTAGTTATGACTGTCTCTCTCTCTCTCTCTCTCTCTCTCTCTCTCTCTCTCTCTCTCTCTCTTCGCCCCCGCCCCCTTTCACTGTCCATTTGCTTTGCAGTCTCTGTTAGTCAGCTTGGGCTACCCTAAAAAAATACCATAGACTGGGTGGCTTACACAACAAACATGTATTTTCTCACAGCTCTGGATCCTGGAAAGCCCAAGATCAGGGTGCCGGCATGGTCAGGTTCTGGTGAGAGCCCTCTTTCTGGCTTGTAGACTGCCAACTTCTTGCTGTGTCCTCATATGGCAAAGAGAAAGCTCTAGTGCTCTTCCTCTTCTTGTAAGCACACCAATTCTAACAGGTCCCACCCTGATGACTTCATTTAACCTTAATCACCTCTTCGAAAACCCTATCTCCAATACATAATCACATGCAGGACATAGGGCTTCAGTATATTAATAAAGGTGGTGCACAATTCAACATATAGCAATGCCTTTGCCCAATTCTTTATCTTCAGTCTTTCTGGGCTTTGTTGTTTTTAGATGCATCACATACCACACATAATTGAATGCCTCTCTTTTTACAAAATTGAGTCTCTTTTAATAGGTGAGTTAGACAATTTAAATTTATTGTTATGGTCATGTTTGATTAAAATTTGGTACTCATATTTTATGTTATGGTTCCTTTCTTTTGCTTTTGATATTTCACTGTGTAATCCATTTTGTTACAATGCCAGCTTGTTTTTATCACACTAGTTTGATTTTCATCTAGGTGATAGAGTTTGTCTTTGAGGGCCAGTAAATTTACTTGGATACATGGGTGTTGATCATTCCGGATCAGGTTTTCCTGGACCATAGCTTGCCCTTTCCATTTGTATATGCAAGGGTTATTTTACTTTCTAAAGCATTTTACTGAATAATACCTCCAGGCTTCCTCTTAAAGGACACAAATTATGTATATGTTGCAATTTTTTGTCTTCTATATCTTTCATATTTTCTTTAATTCGGTCTAACTTTGTCATTTCTAATTTATTTTGCTTGTTTTTTCTTATTCCTGTCCTATTTTTCACTGATGTCAGTGATATCTATTCTCTTTTGCATTTATTCCAATATGCCTGCATTTCTTTGGTGACTATTTTTTCTCTTCTGCTTCTTTCCTGAGCTCTAGAAGTTCTTGTTTCATCTCCTGTGGTGTTCCTATTATTTTCCCTGAGCTCTCAGTTGCTGTTGTGAGCCTCTTTATTGTTTTATTAAATTCTATTAGTCCATAGCCATTTATTTAGTCATAATTTTTGTCATAACATCTTGGTGGCCACTTGTTATTGTGAGGATTTTTTGCTGTATATATCCCCTGCCCTCTACCTTCTCTTGTCTTGTATTATTTTTGTATAGAGTCTGTGCTGGTTGCCTTTTTATTCTTATCTTTAAATGAAGTGCACTCTTCTTGGACTTTGCAGGTGGTTCATTTTGGGGAGGAGATGAGCAGTTCTAGGCTAGCAAGAATTATGTGACTTATTTTAGCTCTTATCTCTCTCCAGCCAACAGATGTTGGCAGCTAGGGAATAGGGCACGATTCAATCTCTCTCCTTCACCTTGCCTCAGATCAAAGGTGGCATTTCTATCTGTATTTTTTTTAATTTAGCTCTACTATCTCTGCTTCTCTGTGGGGTCACATAGGGTCCAGGGATGTTCCAACACTCCACACACACATGTAGATGCTATTCCTGTGATTCCCAAGAAATGATCATTGCTTTTGTCCCTCAGAGTGTCATCTACTTAAGAAAATGGTTTCCTGCCAGCTTTGCCTGAGATCTATATCCACAAATATCCCCTCTGAGAATCTTCTGCACCCATATTTGATCTTTATTGCAACTGGCATCACTCCCCATGTATTATTTCTTGGGAGTTAGCCTTCAAGTTTTGTCAAGAATAACATTTATATTTTTGTCCTTTTTTTCTGGCAAATTCTGAGAAGAAAGGTGGAAGAAATTTCTTTAGTCTGCCCTTTTAAATAGAAGCCCCAGTATTTATAAAAGGTAAAATGAAGTTTAAAGTAAACATAAAGAGCAGACTTAAAGAGGAGAAAACGTCCTGGCAGGGGAACACATATCCTGAGAACTGAGCATGGAAGGGCGTGGAACAGTTACTTTACAGGTGCCTCAATGCCTCAATAGGAGAAGACCAAAATGCAGAGTATGTATATGCTAGTCCCTCCCTGGGAAACTCCCTTTAGAATCGTTGGTACTCAAAATGTGGTCCATGGACCTATAGCATCAGCATCACTGGTTAGAGATGGAGCTGATTAGAGATGCAGAATCTCAGGCCCCTCCACAGGCCCCACATGTGGAATAGGAACCTGCATTTCAAGAAGATCCCCAGGTAATTCATATGCACACTTGGGAAGCACCGCTGTACAGTAATGCCATTCTTAACATTGTCAATAGGTTTTTGGAAACTGTGATTTTAGTGAAATGACACATGATGAAACCAATTTTGCCACAGGCTAATTGATAACAAGAGTTAAGTTCCTACAGCATATTCCTGGTCACAAGAACATCACCAAACCTCTAAACGAAGGCCCAAAACACTTCTAATATAAAACATTAAAATAAATGCAAGCTATACATATATTTAAGAAAGATTAATAAAAACAAATAAGATCATTCTTTTTCAACCTGTTTATTCCTGTTCAGGGTCGCAGGTGACCTGAGCCTATCTGGCAGCTCAGGGAGTGCTCACACACACATTCACACTCAGTCACACTGGAACAATGTAGACACATCAATTAACCTAACATGCACATCTTTGGGATGTAGGAAGAAACCGGAACGCTTGGAGAAAACCCACCCAGACATTGGGAAAATGTGCAAACTCTACACAGACAATAGCCGTGGCTGAGAATCGATTTTTTTTTCTCATCATTATAATGAACTGACATTATTTGAGGACCTGCTGTAGGTCTCAGGTTAAGCATAACTTCCCTTTCTGACCCAGTCACCTCAGGCTCTTTTGTTAAACACTCATAAAATGTTCTGTATCTTCTGAGCTCTCACTCTGTCATTATACGTTTACTAGGATAATTTTTTCTACTCATCTGCATCTGTCCTGCTG
>NW_006431912.1:2173707-2192778 GCF_000325575.1 Pteropus alecto
GCTTTCCCACAACTAATCAAAATCTATTTGCTGAATGAGTAAATGAATGTGCACAATATTATTTTTGTGTCTTAGAGCATTTTTAGTTTTAGTGTCAGTTGGCTGACACCTGCCCATTCTCCTACCAGCAGCCTCCCTGCATCAAATTCATTTATACCTTTATCAGCCTGGAACTCCTCAAGCTAGCCCTCTGACTAGCCCAACTTCATCCCAGGCATGGCTTTGGAGAAAGCCCTCCCAGAAGGAGTGAGAAAATGAAGGAATAAATGGCATCATTGAAAAATTCAAGAAATCTCATTGCCCAGACCACAGTTCCCCAACATCTTACATACTTGTAAATAACACAAAGAGATCCTGTTACCTTCGTGTTATTTTGGAAAATCTGATCACAGCTTCTGTGTGGACAGGGAAGACAGTCCCCATGCAGCGGAGCAGTTACTCAGCCCTGCCAGCCCCCGTCCATGGAGGCTGTGTGCAGGAGTAAGGTCCCAGTGAACAGGAGTAGAAGGATGCTGAGATAGGGTCCCCCGCTGCTGGGCTCACACTGAACTCCAACAATAGAATTTTTCTTGTCCATTGCCCTCACCAGGTATGACTGAAATTGCCATTCTCAGCTGCAGGGAATGTTTTGATGAGCAAGGAAGGAAAGGTGATAGCTTAAAACTAGTTTTCCTACTTGTATAATTAAACCTTTACTAAATATAGTGGGTTTAAAATGATTGTTCACAACATTAAAACAGAATATACTAATTCTAAAAATATAGAATCCCTTGCTGTGAAAGCCCTCTCAGGACAAGTGGACACTGAAGAAAAACAATGATTTCATCTCTCCAGCCCACCACCCTCCCCCAGTGAACCAATTTGTTCCAAGACCAGGGTCAACACATGGCAGGGGGGAAGCCAGAGCTATTACCAGACATTCCATGAAATTCTCAGAAAACTAATGGTAGAAAGTCGAAGGAGGAGAAGTCATAAGGCTGAATTTCTCTTTGTGGGATCCTGCTCAGCACCAAATCAAGTCAGTTGATACTTGTTATGTGCACTCAATAGATGCATAACTCAAGTTCAAAAGGGAAGGAATTTTTGTTAGGTTGCTTTGCATCATACTCTACAATGCTTTTTGTTAGAAAAGGGACATATTCAAATGAGAGAATCTGACTTCCATTTGAAGAAAGTGTAAACTTTTACAATTCACCGGTGTAAAAACAAATGATGGAGAAACCTCATTCAAAGAGTTGAATTCAATTGGTGTCTCTACTTTTCGACCTGTTTTCTTTTGAACCTACTCCAATCACAGAAAAAGTTTGTACTGAGATCATAATGTCCCTCATGTTGCTCAACCTGATGGTCAATCCCAAGTTACATCAGCAGCATGTGATATGACTGATTATTCCCTTCCTGAAAATCACTTTTCATTCATTTGGCTTTCAATTCACCATTCTCTCTCTGTTCAACTCTGACCTCAGCAGGGACAAATTAGGTGGAACAGAAATTCAGATTAAGCTCACGCACAACGTCATCTCCAGTGCCCATGCATTCTGTTTCAAAAGGCTTGAATTTTCAGCTATCTTTATAGAAAAACTGTGTATGTGGATATGACAGAATAACAACCTCTTTTCTCCCAAGATGATATGTGTATCTTCAATCCTTTACACAGGCAACATCTCTTTCAAAAAAAAGAAAATACTAAGTAGCCCTGAGGTGTGTAAGATATTCTATAAAGCATTTTCATTTACTTTTTTTCATAGAAAAAATTACAGTCTAATTCATGGCTTTTGAAGAACAAGAGAAAATCATGGCCACATGAAGGAAAGAGTCATTGTTTACGCCTCTAAGGCCTTTTCGTAGGTTCAAATATCACAGCAATCCCCTCAGCTGATCTCTGGGGACTTCCTCCTCTCTCCAGCACCCTAATACACTAACACCGCAGGAAGACCTGAGGGCAGAGTTTTTAGATAAGCGGCTCCGTCTACTGGCTACAAGTTATCACATAACAGAATAGATTTTACAGCGCTGAATCCTTCAACATCTCTTTTTTGGACCTTAACTGATTCTTTCTCAGAGAATATGCAAACTTCTGGACACAAATATGCATAAATTATATCTATAATTCAGGATAGGACAAAGGCTACCTGGTACCATATCAATCTATGCCTGCTCTTGAATTTTAAAAAACTTAGGACTTGAAGAAGGGCCTAATCCACTGTCCTGAGTTTTCATGAGAGAATGGAGGCTCAGAGAGATAAGTGATTTGCCCAAAGGCTCACAGTGGCCAGTGCGGCATGAGATCAGGCTCTCCTGGCAGCAGGACATGACTCTTTCCTGCATTTCGTCTCTCCTTCAGGCTATTTGTCTAGGCTTTACAGAGTTCTATCTTCTGCTGGGAAACACATTGAACAGAGACCACCACCACCACCACCCGCCCCCCGCCACACACACACACACACACACACACTGTTCTGTCTCTTGGTGTTAGAGTGACACTTCCAGATAATTCTTAAAGACTGTAGTCTGTTTTACATCTGTTTTGTCAGGTCTCTCGGATTATCGGTGCTTCTGCCTGGACTTCTTTTAAAAGCAATCGATTCATTAACAAAACTTTCAGAAAAACTGTCTCTTTGGGATTTTTAAGAAGTTTATAATTAAATCTAAAAGAGGAGAGAAAAAGGTTTGACATAGTGGCTTGAAGAGCAGTGTGGGTTGTTACATTTATTTTTGCAGTTGAAGATAATCAAGATTATTTCCTTCTATCTCCCTGGGAACGGCTGACATTCATTTGTTTCTCTAACACAGCATATTATTGCTTTCACCAATACCAGCTGACTCTAGATTTGAGCTACAAATCTGATTTTCTTTAGAGGGGCCTCAAGATTTCTGATTTTACTTCCTTCCTAAGGTAATTTATATTTTTTTCTTCAAATTATGATCTTCTGTTTTTGTTGTTGTTTTTTCTGGAGTAATATGTTAGCAAATTCTATGAGCTTCAGAATGTCAGCCTCATCTGTACCTAAATCTCTAGATTTTCATAATAAACAATCTTGCTGATTCCTTGTCTACTAAACTGTTTTTTATACAATTATGTTTTATAACAGGAAAAACGACGTTGCAAATGAACAGAAATAAGATTTCTATCCATTCCCTTCCAATTCTTTGGGCCTGAACATGTCCCTTTCTCCACCATGAAACATGACTGAAGACTAGTTACTTTGCACTGTTTTTTAAGGTTGATGTCCCAGCCCCAATCCTGGCCACATCCATCATACAAACCTCTTATTCATGTCATTAATACATTATAGACTTAATTCATAAGTTCTTTGGATTGTTCCTGCTCTCTCAAGGGCAGATATCACATTTTCCCCTTCATGTGCATAATACTTAGCAGGTAATACCTACCTAACAGAGTAATTAGTAAACATTTCCTATGTTAAATGGTTGACTTTTCTCACCTCTTTATAGAATTTCATCTTCTGGCCCAAGAGAGAATCTGAAATGGTCTTTCCTTGGCTATATGTGTAAAGTAGGTAAAGGGAAAAGGCAAAAATTACTATTTATGCTTTTGAAACAAATGTAATGGGTATAGATTGGTTCACAACCCCCAGG
Organism: Pteropus alecto; assembly: GCF_000325575.1. Classification (NCBI taxonomy): domain Eukaryota; kingdom Metazoa; phylum Chordata; class Mammalia; order Chiroptera; family Pteropodidae; genus Pteropus; species Pteropus alecto. Next base: position 2,177,308 of record NW_006431912.1, read on the forward strand.
TCCATGAAGTGTCATGTTTCTTTACCTTCCCAAATCTAATTCTAACTAGATGAACCCTCTCCTACTACTCAGTCGTTTTCAAACCACCATATACCCCACCCACGAACATGAGAACACAGGGAGTTTTGTAATCCATTTGGGATACGGTCTCTGGTCTGGTTCTCTATCTTGATCGAATCTTGACGTCTATGGTCCAGCACAAGTGGCTCATTTCATGATGGGTGGCTCTGTTACTCACAGGATCTACCCCACCACTGGAATCGTTGCCCTGCCTCTGAAAGCCATAGTGTCCCTTATTCAGTCAGCAAGCACTACAACCAGGTGTCTTCAGCATTCAGACAGCCTCTTGGTTCAGCCTCTTTGAACTTTCTAGTCTTCTGTCAGCATCAATCCTGTGCAACGCATCTAGGAGTTTAACTCTCTACTAGAGAAAGGGAAACTCAGACTTCCACACAAAACTCTCTACCTACCCTCAACTAGTTGGGATGGAGAATGAAGATAGGGGGAAAAATGAGAAAACAGTTATTTCCTCAATCATTTCATTCCACTACAAAATAAGTTATCTACACTGTTTATCACATGTGCTTAAAAATTTGGTAAATACAACCATAAAGTTATTCCAGAAGAAAATGAAAAAATTTTTTTTCTTTTTAAAGAATTGGAGGCAAGTAATAAGAGAGATGTGAAGCCAGGAAAATTCTATTTCAGAGGTATGAAAAGCTGATCTGCTTCTCCCATTCCACAATTCTCAAAATAACATAAACTATCATCTTTTTTTTTTTTAATGGGAAAAGGCCATGTTCATAATAAGCTCCCTTCATTTCCTCCTGTTTTAGCATCTGTTACATTCTTGACCTCTTTGCCAATTCGACATAATCAAACAGACTGATTGGATAAATTAGAATAAATTTGCATATTATAAAAGTCTTCCTGCATGATATTTAAAGATTTTTCAAATGAGTTACTCAGGAAGTTAGACTTGAAAGGAAACTGTTTGTTTCAAGAAGGCTTTCACCTTTGTGTGTAAATTCTTTAATCTGCCAATTGCTCTGTTGCCATCTCCAAATTATAATAACGCATTTGTAATCTACAAGTTTATATAACTCGAGAATTTTTAGCATAAATTACATGAACACATTCTTAACGTCTAAAATGTAATGGGTGTTTTATGTTGTGTTTACTTTTTCCATGGGAACCGAGAAAGAAATCTGGCATGTCTGACGCTTTTAAGACTTGTGCTTGTTCTCTGCTCTGAATCCAATTTGAGTGTTGAAAGTTCAAGAGAAAAATGCTTAAAAGAAAGTGGTTACAATGTATATTTATGTTACAGATAATGACACATAATATGTGTGATATATATAAATATATAATTTATAATTGCTAGAATTTAGTTACTTGGTAAACTTTCAAGTAGGCAGCTATTTTTAGGATCTATAAATATTTATTAAAAGGTAGAAAAAGAGTTGTGAGATACTATATTTTGTTCATTTGTTACTATACTCCCCCTTTACAAGCAGAACATCAGCTATTTATTCATTGTCTTCGGGAAAGGGTAAATTGAAGCAGAAAGCAAATAAGGCCTATGGAATTTCCTGGCATTGATTTCTGAGGCGGGTGTGAGAACTAAACCCTTAAGGCTAAGAAAAAAAACTGAAGTCTTTACAAAGTATCTGAGATGGACAAGAAAGAAAAATATTTTCCATCTTACCCTACCTCCACCTCAGAAGAAAGGTTTCCCTGGACTACAGAGCAGAGACTGGGAAAAGGAGTGTCCTAAAGAGAGGGTCCCTGGGTGACAAGTCTCCAGAAGGAGTACTGCATCCAGTATCTATGCAGGGATTCTGGATCTCCCAGCGCTTCAGAGAAGCAGGAAAATGTAATGACACAGCACCCTAAAGGACTGTTTGGACAAAGTAGAACGAGCCACCAAAAGTGAACATGTCATGTATTCGGGGACTGGGAATGACTCAGCAACAACCCATGAGACTCAAGGCCCCATGACCACATGGGAAAACAGTCACAAACAGCTTCATCAAACCAGATGAGTCATCGTCAACATTCACATTCCCCAGAACCCAGACTCCAAGTGTGAAATGAGAGAAAAGATGGCTCCTGCTGATCAAGACTGTTTCCATCATGCCAGCAGAATGGGGGTTGATAATTAAAGTTATGATGGATTATAGGGAAAACACCGATATTTGTGGACTGAGATTCATACCCGCTATGAAGGTAATATTTAATCTTCGTAGCATGCTTGTCAACTATGCAGAAAGACACAGTCTTTATTTCATTGAGCTTACCTATTTAATTGCATTATGAAACCAGTGCATTGAGAGGAAGCTTAAAATCTACAAATGTTTTGCAGTCACAATGCCCATTACTTGGAGGTCAGGAGGAAAAGTTTATTATATTGCAGATTAAAAAAAAAAAAAACACTGAGACTCAAAAATCAAAACAGAGCAGGTTAGAGATAGAACTGAATGTCATTTTGCTTCATTTTTTTAATGGATCTTGTGGTCCTCAGAAAGTATTCTAACCACTATACCATAATATAAGACATTATAATGACCAAAATAAGTACTATTTTGCAAGTACCGTACATCATCAGAAAGTCCAAAGACATTTACTTTCTCTTATTTATTGCAGCCATAGGCTGATACTGCTAAAATTCAAACACAAAATTTAATAGTGTAGTTTATTGAATTTTTAACATCAAATTCACCATTTCACCAAGTTGAGAAACGTGAAAGTGAGGGTACTGATTTAGAAAAAATGGAGTCCTGAAATGTGAAATGAGTACATCTGATTGTATTGAAATAAAATTGACAGTCCTAAAACCCCAAGTCATCCGGGGTCTTCCTTACCCATGGAAATAGCTTGACCTCTTTTGTCTGAGGACAATAGTCTCTCTTTGCTTGAAAAGCCTATGATAACATCACCTGGAAAAGATGACTGGAAAGGAGATGATCATTCTCCTCAAGACCCACAACTACAATTACCTCTTGTTGCCACTCGATTCATAACTAGGGCTAATTCTCAGCATGCTCCAGGGACTCAGAAGGAGATAGTTCATGCTCCAAAAGAATTGCAAGATTTTGCTAATATATAGGCATCAACCTGGGGAATCTGTATGGAAGTAGATTCAGAGAGTGATAGAACAAGCAAGATGAAATATAACATTTGAATGGGCCAAATTAATTGATATGGGTATATTTACTAGAAATTCTGGATTCATTGTGTTAGCTTGTATAGCAAGAAGTGGCTCTAATAATCTATGTGGTTGGTTGACTGGAACTTGCTCTCAACAGTGGTCTACGTCTAATGAGGTTGAGATGCCAAGGAATACAAAAGCTTAAGGAAGTAGTAGTATTGAAGATTATGTGTGACCTATACACCCATCTCCCAATTACATTCTCCAAGAAGGCTCAGCATATACTCCCTTCATTAAAGCATTGACACATACATAATTGGGTGGAGCACTGTTTTCCTTGAAAAGCTCTGAGGTTACTCACCTTGCAGGCCAAGTATGACCAGGAAAGAAGCTTCTATTGAAATGAGACCCCTGATTTCAATGGGATGATGGGATTCCAGAGGAACAGACGACATAAGGCAGAAATTTACCACCAAAGAACACCAGATGGACACAATTACCATAAAGGGCATCAAGATCTGAAAATAGGATTTAATAGGAATAAAACTCTAGATCCAGTGGCCAAATATCTTATTTGAGTTGCAATAAAGAATGAGGAGAGGTAGGTGGATAGACTTCTCAGAGTGAGCATAGTATAAAGATATTTATGTTGCATGTGACTGCTTACCAAAAGGCATCCACTACAAAAAAGGCTCTTTAAAGATGTCAGTCAGATTCTCCCCAGCTACTCCCATGCTACTCAAAGAACAAACAAAGTGCCCAGAGTGTCAGGGATAGAGGCTCTGCATAGGCTCGACAACACAGATCTCTCCTTATTAAGGTTGACCTGGTTACTGCTACTGCTAATTGTCTAATCAGCAAACAGCAGAGACAAACTCTGAGCCCCTGATATAACATTATTTGCCAAAGGAACCAGCCAGTCACCTGGTAGCAGTTAGATTAGATTGAACCTCTTCTATTATGGAGGGGATGCAGATTTGTCTTCACTGTACTAGACATGATCTCCAGCAATGGATGAGTCTTTCTGCCCATCATGCTTCTGTCAGAACCACTATGGACTCAAAAAATGCCTCATCCACCATCATGGTATGCCACACAGCACTGATAACTAATCAAGGGATTGATTTCACAGCAACTCAAGTACAACAATGGCCATATGCCCAACTAATTAACTAATTTTATTACATATCCCATTACCCAGAAGCAACTGGGCCAATTGAAATGTTGAATGGTTTGCTGAAGATTCAGTTACAGTGCCAATTGGAAGACAATACTCTGACAGGATGGGGTTCTATTTTATAGAATAAAGTATATGTCTTGAGTCAGAGACTTTATATGGTGCTATCTATCTCCCCCACTGCCAGAAAACACAGATCTTGGAATCAAAGAGTGGAAAGAAAAGTGGCTCCTCTCACTATATAAATGATAATTTGCAGATTTTTTGCTTCCCTTCCCAGCAACTTTGACCTCTGCTTATTTGGAGGTCTAGATTCTTAAGGAGGCCATGCTTACAACAAGGGACATAAGAATGATTCCATTGAATTGTATGATGAGAATATCACTGGGCCATTTTTAACTCCTTACGCTGCTGAACAACAGAGAGAAAAATATAGTAACTCTGTTGGCTGGAATGATTGATTCTGGTTACCAAGGGGAAATTAGGGTGCTGCTACACAATGTCTAGAATGCAGGGGAATCCTCTGGGGGCATCAATAATAAAGGTTAATGGAAAACAATAAATTTTTTAAAAGGCAGAACTATTGAGAACTCTGGCCCTTGGAAATGAAGGTTTGGGTCTCTTGACCAGGTATAGACTTGAAGAGTAATGGGAATACGGAATAACAGTAGGAGGAGGAGGATGCCATCAATATCAACTACAGTCTCTTGATCAATTACAGAAATGAGAAGTGGAGTAGTTTTATATATTTTCTCTTTGCATGTTATGTGTATGAGTATATTTGTATGTACTAACCATTTTCTTTTTTCTCTCCTTCCATTTATTATTTTATATATAATTTGTTTAATATAAACTCTGAAATTTAGCCTTTAAGTAAGAGCATACTCAATGGGACGGTGACTAAATTTGAAGAATAAGTAATATAACCAGCTGAGGATATAACTGACTGTTGAAACTGTGTGTCTCCTCCTTTGGGGTAAGGAGTGAGAACTTCTGGACACCTTGAAGAATAGAGTTGGCTTTGTGTTGTACAAAGTTCTCGTGTATAAAAGGATATATGTGAAAGCTAAGTAGCCAAAGGAGTTGACTGCCATTTATTGATTTATTGCCTCTCAACTTCAAATCCACCCTTTTTGCCCTAGCAGGAACTCTGTAGACACTGTGCCTTTGCTAGCTGTTGCCATGTTATGTTTTGTTCATAGAGCATAGGAGGGATACTGCAAGGTATAGCAGAAAAAAAAAATATCCCTTCTTCATTCTTCCTGGTTCTTCTTGCTCCCATGGCATGCCACCTGTGGTGTGACAAAGACCCAACGGCACCCAGCCTCCTGTGAGTTTCAGTAGCTCCCAGTGAGGACTTCCAAATGTGCTTTACTGTCACTGCAGTAAGTTGCTTGCTTGCCAGTGGTACATGGGAGACCCGGTGATAGCCACCACCTAGCCAGATCCTAGTAGGCACTTTCTCATTCAGTCCTGGTCCACTAGCACCCCAGCAGACAACTCACTAGCCCTGGCCTACAGCACCTCAAGGAACTTTACTATCTATCCAGTGGGCCTCTCCTTCTCCTGCAAGTCTGGATCTCAGCCATAGGGATAGAGTGACATTTTTCCAAGTTTATAATCTTTCCTTGAATATTTTTCATCACCCCTAGATATAGTAGCTGCTCCCTACAATTGTTATTCCTGTGTTCTTTAATTTACCCCTTTTGTAATTAACCAATGTTACCTCAAGGCAAGGGAAGTAAAAACAAAAATAAATGAATAGGACTACATCAAGTTAAATAGCTTCTTAACAGCAAAAGAAACCATCAACAAAACAAAATGGCAATTAACCCGATGAGAGAACATATTTGCAAATGATACATATTCAAATATATAAAGAACTCACAAACTCAACTACAAAAGAAATCTGATTAAAAAGTGGGCAGAGGACCTGAATAAACACTTTTCCAAGGAAGACATTTAGATGGCCAACAGACATATGAAAAGATCATTAGTTATTAGGAAAATGCAAATCAAAATCACACCTGTTAGAATGGCTGTTATCAAAAAGACAATACATAACAAGTGTTGGAGAAGATATAGAGAAAAGGGAAACTTTGTACACTATTGAGAGAAATGTAAATTACTGCAGCCACTATGAAAGATGGTATGGAGGTTTCTCAAAAATTAATAATAGAACTACCATATGATTCAGCTATTCCTCTTCTATTTACTCAAAAATATAAAAACATTTGTAAAGACATATGTACCCCTATGTTTATTGCAGCATTATTTACTATAGCCAAGACATGGAAACAACTTAAGTGTTCTTTGACAGGTGATTGGATAAAGAAGGTGTGGTATATGTACGCAATGGAATTCTCCTCAGCCATAGAAAGATGATATATTGCAATTTGCAACAACATGGATGGATCTTGAGAATATTATGCTAAGTGAAATAAGTCAGACAGAAAAGGACAAAAACCAGATGATTTCACTCACATGTGGAATATAAAACAAAAAATAACAAACTAACAAAACAAATAAAAACAAACTCATGTATACAGACAACAGAATGGTGTTTACCAGAGAGAAAAGAAGATGGGGTGAAGGCAAAGTACACAAAGAGTATCAAATATATGGTAACAGAACGAGACTAGACTATGTGTGAGTAACACAATAAAGTACACAGATACCAAATTAGAATCCTGTGCATTTGAAAATTATGTTATTAACCAATGTTACCCCAATAAATTTATTTAAAATTTTCCCTGTTCAAATTACTGGTATGATTTCTGTCTCCTCAATGGACACTGACTGATATAATCCCCTTCAGGAAAAAATCCTCTTTAGAAAAGTTTTAATTTTTTCCACAAATAAATTGATAGTATTAAAAAATTACAGCTCCTCAAACAGGAGATGCTCAATAAATAATTGAAATTTTGCTTATTAGAACTGTAAAATTTGCCTTTTACAAGATGTGGAGAAATTAGAAACTTCATATACCACTAGAGAGATTGTAAATAGTACAGTCACTTTGGAAAACAGTATGGCAGTTTCTTAAAGTATTAAACATACAGTTACTACATGATCCAGCAACTTCACTTCTAGTTTATACTCATGAGAAATGAAAACATATGCCACACAGACTTGTTTACAATGTTCATAGCATTATTCATAATAGTCAAAAATGGAAACCATTTAAATATTTATCAACTGATTAATGAATAAAATGTGATATATACATACAATGGAATTGTATTTAGCCATAAAAGGGTATGATGTATTTATATATGCTAAAACATAGATGAACCTTGAAAGTGTTATGCTAAGTGAAAGAAACAAGAGCCAGTAATAAAAGACCACAGGTGGTATGATTCCATTTGTATGAAATGTCTAGAACAGACAAATCTTTACAGACAGAAATTTTATTGGTGTTTGCCTCGAGTTGGGGGAAGGGAAATGGTCAGGAATAGAGAATCAATGCTAACTGATAAGGGATTTCTTTTGGGGGTGATGAAAATGTTCTAAAATTAGATTGTGGTGATATTTGCACAACTGTGAATATACTAAAAACAGTGAACTACACACTTTAAATAAATTTAAATGTATGTAAATTATATCTTAATGAAGCTGTTTTGAAATTTTGCCTTTTAAAAGTGACTTCATTATAGTTCTGCCAGTATAGTTCATGAACTATATCAAAGTGAGGCTAAAATAAAACCAAGAATTAAACCCAATAAATCACAAAAATCTTTATTTTAAAAAATTAAAGCCTGTCTCTTTTGTTTTATTTGCCTCTAATAAAAATTGTTTGGAGAAACATCTGAGAGGCTAGTGAATGATTTTTCTCATATGTTTTATAATAGGCTGGTTCATCAAACTGCCTGAAGTTAAGCTTTGTGAGTGTGATTTAAAGTGTAATGATTCTAAATCAATGTTAAAGACCAGCTCATAAGAGGCAATAAGCAGGACAGTGTGATGGGAAATGCCACACGGTGTCCTTCTGGTTCCACCTCTACAGACAGAAGCTAGAGCTTCGGAAGGAGCCTTCACTTCTCTGGGCATCTTTTCTCACCTGTAAAACAAAGGTGTTGAAAAGAAATGGTCCTTGAGGATCTCTGTATCTCTAACTTCTGTGTGTCTGAGACTGTTATGTAGATATTCACTTTATCAATGATAAGCAAGAAAGATTAATGTCGGTGAGATCTGAGCAAATTTTGCAAATGAAAGTAAATTTTTGATGTTGAGCGCTGAAGTGTGATGGCCTATACTGCCATCAGATTTGCCTAGAAGCACAGTCTCTCCGAGGTCACCAATGCGACTATTCTTTGGGAAACCAGTCAAACAGCAAATCAGGGGTTAGATAGAAGTCGAAATATAACCAGAACTCTTCAGAATGAGGATCTCTAAATGAAGTTACAAAATTATTTATTACAGTTATTTGTTATGTTTATTGACATTTTCCCTAGGAAAAGTAACCATTCCTTTTATTTTATTTTTTTTTAAAAAGTCTCTGTAGTTATTCCTGGTTGGGGGAGAAAAAAAAAACTGTGCAATTTTGAAATAATTAAATCTTCTATAGTTTCCTTTCCCATCACTCATCTAGTCTTTTGCTCCCCAAAGATCTTGCAAAGCAATGCACCTCAGGAAAAACATAGGAAAATGCAATTCCTTTTTCTTTCTCATATTTCTTTTTGTGTGCAATAAAAGAGCCCCCATAAGAGCTTTCCTTCTAACTCCAAATGTACAAGTTAAATCTAATTCCAATTGCTACTTACATTAGCTAATCTCACTTTTATACCATGTTGATGATATTTTATCAAGGCTTTGAAAGCTGCTTAAGCAATTTCTATTTACTTGAATGAACTATAAGCTAGATGTTGCTCAAGGATTTTTAAAATTTAATTTTATTCTCTCAAATTTCATCTCATTTAATTTACTAGGTATGTAAAATGGTCACATATTCAGTGAATGAGAATCTTCTACTCACAAAATACAAAGGAAACTAGATATTTAGCCTTTACTGAGTAATATAAAATATAAATTAATATAAATAAAATTTAAAGTATAAATATGTACTTATATAAATATGAAGTGAATATAAGTGTATATAAAGAATATTTAATACAGATTCAGAATACTCTATACTATTATAGATATATATGATACAAAGTAAATATTTATTTAAAATGAAAAAAGGAATCACAACAAATTATAAACTTTTAAAAGGTGATAAGGATCATGTTACAAAATCTAGAAAAAAAAACACATTTCTAGAATACTTTTATCCCTATAATTTTAGCTGAATACTCTTTGGTTGCCTTGTCATATGACAATGGTTTTTTCTCAAAATGTCTAATTAAGAAGCATATCTTTCATCCACTGTATGTTCTGTTTGGTCCTCTGTAAATATTATGAGATCATGATTCTGGAAAAAGTCATTAAATGTTGTTGGATGAAATATTGCTCAAATAAGTCAAACAAAAGATAGCTCTTTATCGAAATCAATGACCTAGTCATAATGCAGCCATTGCTGGCCTTCATGCTCTTTTGTTGACTGTATAAACTGAGTTTTTCTTTACTGTCATTTTCATCTTCCTTCTGCTTTTTCACTTCCTGCTTGAGAAGGTCCTGGTCTCATAAACATTTTTACAACTTGTCTTCATTTTTTATTAACTATAATTCTTGGCTATCTAGATTCTTTCTCTTATCTTCATGATTTTGAACATTAGAGCTTTCAGTTTACATCATGACACAGTAAGAGCTTTTTTTGATATTTTGAAGTTTCTGCTAGCCTTTTCTTTCAATTTCTGTTTTTAGCTTCCCCTAAGGATACTTCTTTCATATTTATATTTTTGTATAATAAATAACTCCTCAATAATTTACATAATACATAATTAATATACAACATGTCATGTAACTTATATGACATAATTCATCCAGAATCAAGGCATATACATGGTGTAGACAAATTCTTTAGGAAAGGGTGAGATAGTAAATACTTTTGGCATTGGGGGTCTTATAGTCTGTCTCAACTATAGAACTCTGCTTCTATAGCACTAAAATAGCTCTGGACAATATGTAAATAAATGGGCATGACTGCATTCCAATAAAACTTATTCTCAAACAAGCTGTAAGCAAGATTTGGTCCCCAGACTACAGTTTGGCAACCCCAGCCCAAGAGCAATTCAAATACATTTTTAAAGTGATGCCACATTATATTGAGCCACATAATTATCCATATTACTTACTCATATAACAACTTTTATACTTCATTCATTGATTTATTAGCGAATGTATGAGTTTGGTCACTTCTGGCTGTTTTACTGCATTGCTGACAATAGGTGTGCCATTTCATGGGGAACCACAGGATTTTAACAGGACAAGGTGAATTTGAAATGCTAAAACAATACAATCCACTGGAAACAAAAATGTGACTTGACACATACACATACACACATACCTTGTAGTATGGCAACTAGTTTGGGTCTTCCATGGAAATTCTGATAAAATTCTATTTTGCACATTTCCCACGCCAAAAAAGAAAAAAATGTATGATATATCTGTAATTGGCAAGAGGCATTATTGACTATGTTGCTGATAGAAGAGAAATTCCAATTTGAATAGAAATCAATAAAATAATTTTACAAATCTGGAAACTAGAATCATTTTTCCAGAATAATTTCTAGTTCTCTATGTTGCAAGCCTTGCAACATACATGCTTCTGATGCTAGATTTATTCATATCTTGATAAAAACTGGGTTCTATCGTTTCGTGATTCTACTCTGCTGGGTGGATTGACACAGTGGGCAAAAAGAATATTACCAGAAGCCATTCCGACACCGGCATAACTAGCAATAATTTAGCTCTCTCTCTGTACTAGTTCCTTATGGCTGCTGTAACAAACTACCACACACTTGGTGGCTTAAAACAACATGTACTTATTATCTTACAGTTCTGAAAATCAGAAATGAGAGACCAGTTTCACTGGGCTGAAATCAAGATGTCAGCAGGGCCACACACTCCTTCTGGATGCCCTATGGTAGTGGTACCTTTCTTCATCTTCAAAACCAGTGTAGCATTTTGCTTCAGTGGTCCCTTTGCCTCATTCTTATAAGGGTACTTCTGATTCATTCAATGGCTACCCAGATAATCCAGGATAATCTCTCCATCACAAGATTCTTCATCATATCTTCAGTTTCCTTTGCCATGTAAGGCAATATTCACAGGTTCTAAGGATTAGGACCTGGATATCAGTGTGGGCCATTATACAGCCTATCGTAGTGTCTAAGTCTTATAAATATAACATGTTTGATACCTAACCTAAATTAAATATATGTCCAATTCAACCTCTCATAAACTGGATACCAACAATGCCTATGGCCACTTCACCACCATAACCCAAAGGGAAATATTACCTAAAAGTCAAAGTAGGAAGAGTAATCTTAACAAACTAAAGTTAGAATATTTTACTTTATAAATTTTTACAAAATCCAGGACTTTTGTCATATCAACTCAATTAATTCTCTCCACTATATTTGGTTTTATGGGTGAAGTAACTTAATTTCAAAGACATTGCAAAGGCCCCAAAAATTAACTTAAAATGTGACCAGGCAAATGAGAAACCCTACAACTAAAGCTTCAGTAGTTTTAGGTAAATATTTCCCTTACCTATTATTTACCTCTTCCAGGGTTTCTTTTTTGTTTTCTTGGTAGTAGATGTGAAAGACTGCATTTGTGGTCGAAGAAATTTTTATACAGCTTTTTCAGTACTATTTTGTTTACTTTGTTTGTTTTTTTTTTAATTGAGGTAAAATTCACATAACCTAAAATTAAGCATTTTAATATGTATAATTCAGTCACTTATAGTACATTCACAGTGCTGTGCAAACATCACCTCTATCTGAAACTGAGGGTCCTTATGACTTTGATTAAATTTAGCTTTAAATCCTAGCTATAGAAATCATCTCTCTGTACGCACACACACACGCAGTCACTCACGCACACTCACTCTCTCTCTGAGAACTAGCCTTTGCCCTACATAATCAGCAACACCTGATGCAGCAGGAAACAGTAGCCCAGACCTAACCATAACAAAATCCAAACCTCTGGCAAACTAAAGATAAATCTTGACCTAAATTATGTTTCGGCTCTTGACCCCTAAGGTGGAATGACCCCTGGCTTACTTTCACATGAAACCAGACAGAAGGACACAGGAATAGATCTCAGAACTGTCCTCAAGACCTGAAGAAATGATATATTACCATTACCTCACCTCTAAACAATCAGCTCCCAGCATAACGCCAAATCCTTAATCCATGGCGTCTTATGTTTTTGCCTTATGTAACCTGTAACCTACATGCCATCTGGGGGTTTCAGTTTTAGATTCCCATTTTCCGGGGGGTGCCATTCATAATAAAATAGCCAGTCTTTCTCCACTGCAATTCTCGGTGTCTAGTGTTTGGCTCCCTGCTAGCACTGGGTGGAGAAACTCTTTTCATTAACATATCTAGTTCCAAAACATTTTTATCATCCCAAAAGAAAATCTATACTCATTAAGTAATCATTTCCCATTCTCCCCTCCTCCCAGCCCCTGGCAACAATTTGTTTTCTGTCGCTATAGATTTACCTACTTTGGATATTTCATATAAATGAAATCATACAAAATGTGACCTTTCGTGTTTGGCTTCTTTCATATAGCATGTTTTCAAAGTTTATCCATGTGTTTGCATGCATCAGTATTTCATTCTTTTTTTATGAATAAACAGTATTCCATTGTATGGATAAAACATTTTGTTTAGCTATTCATTATACATTTGAGGTGTTTCTACCTTTTAGCTAATGTGAATAATACTGTTATGAACATTTATAAGGATGCTGCACCCAATTCCAGTGTGTGGGGCGTTTCTCCTTCTACCACCCAGCAATTTTCCAATACCAGCTGGGTGTCCTCAATTCTGACACTATCTACCCAGAGATAGCGTCAGATTCTACAGGTAAAGAGTTTAATCCTACAGCACGGCCACCCTCACTTTGGATGCCACCTGTGCTTCTGACCAACTGACTACAGATTGGAGGTTCCAACGATCCCTCCGTCGGCTGGATTAAATTGCTAGAGCAGCTCACAGAATTCAGAGAAACACTTTACTTACTAGATCACTGGTTTATTATAAAAAGATATAACTTAGGAACAGCCAGATGGAAGAGAAGCCTAGGGCAAGGTATGGCATAGAGCAGGAGCTATCATGGCCTCTCCCAGCACGCACCGGCCCCAAATCTCCACGTTTACCAATCTGGGAGCTCTCCAAGCCCTCTCCGTTTGAGTTTTTAATGGAGGCTTTATTACATAGATACGGTAGATTAAATCATTGGCCACCGGTGATTGGTTCAACCTCCTTGCAGGCCAAGTGGGTGGGACTGGAAGTTCTAACCCTCTAATCACCTGGCTGGTTCTCCTGGCAACCAGCCCCCATCCCTAGGTGCTTTCCGATAGTCACCTCATCAACAAAAGACATTTTTATTGCTCTCATCACTTAGGAAATTTTAACGGTTTTAGGAATTCTGTGTCACAAATGGGGATGAAAATCCAATACACATTTCTTATTATAAATCACAATATCATATTCGTATTTTTGTTGAACACCTGTTTCCAATTCATTTGGATATATAACTAGTACAATTGCTGGTTCATATGACAATTTTATGTTTGTTTTTAAGGAACTCTCAGGGGTTTTTGCAATTTAAGCCCTGTCTCTGAGGGTCATATTAGCCTAAAAATAAAAGGCCAAAGTGAGGCAACAAGCAGTTGAGATTAAGAAAAAAAAAAAAAAGAATGGCTATTAGGGAAGCACTGATTCAAGCAGAAACTCAAATAGTGTTCTGATTGGAGAGTGAGGGCAAGAGGTTTTTATGAAAGGGAGGGGAAATATTTACATGAAAAGAAGGAATGTTTATAGGTGCAAATAAGCTGTTATTCTTTAGCTATACATGGTGGTGCTAATTCTAAAGCATATTTTTAATTTTCAGTCTTGTGGTCAAAATGTGTTGTCCCGTTAGCTTTGCAAACAGTTGTTTGAAATACAGAGTCCAAAGGTGTCCTTTTGCCCAAACGTTCCAAAGTTTTCAGGAATAAGTCTCACAAGGCTGTTCCTACAAAATGGCTGCCCTCATTCTACTTTAAAATGGTCTACTTATGTCAACTTTTCACATTAAAATAAAAAGCAACTTTACTTAACATAGACATGTAGGGCAGAGGCTGGCCGAGAAAGTCAAGAAAAAAACATGACATTTCCTAGATCAACCTCCCACATGGCTCAACCCTAGCTTCACATCAGAATCAGGTGGGTAATTTCTTTTTCCAAATGGCAATTAAACATTTGAGTGAAAACTTGATTTAAAAACCTTGGGAAAACAGGGTACTATACCAAACATCTCCCCAAAAATGTTTAAGTGAGCGAAGTCCTTGCTTGTAGTTGGTGGTACTGGGACAGATTCCTGCCCTAGCCAATGTGTACTATCGCCTCTGGCTCTGGAAAGACTGTACATGAGACAGTCCTGGAGAAGAAGTGTTTGAAACTACTCAGAACATTTGAATTGCTCACCCACGTAAACGAACCATAACCCTTTGAATTAATTAAAACTATAATTACTGAATAATATCCATATTGGGGATCTTATAACAGGAGGAGGCATAGAATGCCAGCAGGTGGTAGAAGAGAGTTACCAGAAGGAAAGCAGAGAGGCCAAAGACAAGCAAACATTGTGACTCTGGCAGTGAGACATTGCTGAATACATGCCTAATAACCATTTATCTACTTTCTTAGCTTATAGAACTCTATTTCAGCCCCAAGAAATAAATTATGATATGTGTAAGTCAGCATTTTCCAAGCTATGGACTACCACCCACTTGAGAGTCATAAGGTCACTTTGGTAGGTCAAAACTAACAACAACAACACATGATGTTTCCTCAATTACAAGACACCAACAAATGTTAAGACGAAACATTATCAAAGTTGTTAAAATAATACTAAATATATACACAGAATTTAGATGCATCTTAATTTTTCAAAAGTAAATATGTTTATCTTAGATTCTAGGATATAAAGTCACTTAAATGAAAACTAGAATCAGACTTTCTTATGGCCTTTGCTACATAAT